>NC_142441.1:74075151-74378181 GCF_059453495.1 Arachis ipaensis | reverse complement strand
GTTTAAACGCCAGTAAGGAGCATCTGGCTGGCATTCAACGCCAGAACAGAGCATGGATCTGGCGTTGAATGCCAGAAACAAGCAGCATCCTGGCGTTCAGATGCCAGAAATGCACACTGAGGAAAGCTGGCGCTGAACGCCAGAAACAAGCATAGAACTGGCGTTCAACGCCAGAAACATGCTGCATCTGGGTGTTGAACGCCCAGAACAAGCATCAATTCGGCGTTTAAACGCCAGAGTTGCATGCAAAGGCATTTTACATGCCTAATTGGTGCAGGGATGTAAATCCTTACACCTTAGGATCTGTGGACCTCACAGGATCAACTCAGCATCTGTGGACCCCACAGGATCCCCACCTACCTCCACTCATACTCTTCCCTCTTCTCATTCATTCTCTCTTCCCAATAAACACCCTTCCCCAAAACCTTTCACCAATCACCTCAAGCTCTCTTCCCTACTACCCCTTCACCACTCACATCCATCCACTCTTCCCCATAAACCTACCTCATAAACCCCACCTACCTTCAAATTTAAAATCACTTTCCCACCCAAACCCACCCTAAGTGGCCGAACCTAACCCCTCTCCCTCCACTATATAAACCCCTCCATTCTCCTTCATTTCCACACAACACAACCATCTCTTCCCCTTCTTGGCCGAAACACAACTCCGTCTCCCTCTCTTCCATTTCTTCTTCTTCTTCTTCTTTTCTTTCTTCTCTTGCTCGAGGGCGAGCAATATTCTATGTTTGGTGTGGTAAAAGCATAAAGCTTTTTGTTTTTCCATTACCATTGATGCCACCTAAGACCGAAGAATCCTCTAGAAAAGGGAAAGGGAAGACAAAAGCTTCCACCTCCGAGTCATGGGAGATGGAAAGATTCATCTCCAAAGCCCATCAAGACCACTTCTATGATGTTGTGGCCAAGAAGAAGGTGATCCCCGATGTCCCTTTCAAACTCAAGAAAAATGAGTATTCGGAGATCCGACATGAGATCCAAAGAAGAGGTTGGGAAGTTTTAACAAATCCCATCCAACAAGTCGGAATTCTAATGGTTTAAGAGTTCTATGCTAATGCATGGATCACTAGGAACCATGATCAAAGTAAGAACCCGAACTCAAAGACTTATCTCACCATGGTTCGGGGGAAATACTTAGATTTGAGTCCGGAAAATATGAGGTTGGCGTTCAACTTGCCAATGATGGAAGAGAACGCACGCCCCTACTCAAGGAGAGTCAACTTTGATCAAAGGTTAGACCAAGTCCTCATGGACATATGTGTGGAAGGAGCTCAATGGAAGATTGACTCAAAAGGCAAACCGGTTTAACTGAAAAGACTGGACCTTAGCCCTGTAGCTAGAGGATGGTTAGAGTTCATTCAACGCTCAATCATTCCCACTAGCAACCGGTCTGAAGTTACTATAGACCGGGCCATCATGATCCATAGCATCATGATTGGGGAGGAAGTGGAGGTTCATGAGATTATACCTCAAGAACTCTACAAGATGGCTGACAAGTCCTCCACTATGGCAAGGTTAGCCTTTCCTCACCTCATTTGCCATCTATGCAATTCGGCTGGGATTGACATAGAGGGAGATATCCTCATTGATTAGGACAAGCCCATCACTAAGAAAAGGATGGAGCGAACAAGAGAGCCTATTCATGGATCTCAAGAGACGCATGAAGAAGCTCATCACCAAGAAATCCCTGAGATGCCTCAAGGGATGCACTTTCCTCCATAGAACTTTTGGGAGCAAATCAACACCTCCCTAGGACAACTGAGTTCCAACATGGGACAACTAAGGGTGGAACATCAAGAGCACTCAATCATCCTCCATGAAATTAGAAAAGATCAAAAAGCTATGAGGGAGGAGCAACAAAGACAAGGAAGAGACATAGAAGAGCTCAAGGACATCATTGGTTCCTCAAGGAGAAAACGCCACCATCACTAAGGTGGACTCATTCCTTGTTCTCAAATTTTCTGTTTTTCGTTTTTAAGTGCTTATCTATGTTAGTGTCTTATTACATGATCATTAGTATTTAGTAACTTTGTCTTAAAGTTATGAATGTCCTATGAATCCATCACCTCTCTTAAATGAAAAATATTTTTAATTCAAAAGAACAATACTTTTTGTCCTATGAATCCATCACCTCTCTTTTCGAATTTATCCTTGAACTTAGTTTAATTATATTGATGTGGTGACAATACTTTTTGTTTTCTGAATTAATGCTTGAACAGTGCATATGTCTTTTGAAGTTGTTGTTTATGAATGTTAAATATGTTGGCTCTTGAAAGAATGATGAACAGGAGACATGTTATTTGATAATCTGAAAAATCATAAAAATGATTCTTGAAGCAAGAAAAAGCAACAAAGAACAAAGCTTGCAGAAAAAAAAAGAGAAAAAGAAAAAGAAAAAGCAAGCAGAAAAAGCCAATAGCCCTTAAAACCAAAAGGCAAGGGTAATAAAAAGGATCCCAAGGCTTTGAGCATCAGTGGATAGGAGGGCCTAAGCGGTTAAACCAAGTTGTCCCTAACCATGTGCTTGTGGCGTGAAGGTGTCAAGTGAAAACTTGAGACTAAGCGGTTAAAGTCAAGGTCCAAAGCAAAAAAAGAGTGTGCTTAAGAACCCTGGACACCTCTAATTGGGGACTTTAGCAAATATGAGTCACAATCTGAAAAGGTTCACCCAGTTATGTGTTTGTGGCATTTATGTATCTGGTGGTAATACTGGAAAACAAAGTGCTTAGGGCCACGGCCAAGACTCATAAAGTAGCTGTGTTCAAGAATCAACATACTGAACTAGGAGAATCAATAACACTATCTGAACTCTGAGTTCCTATAGATGCCAATCATTCTGAACTTCAATGGATAAGGTGAGATGCCAAAACTATTCAAGAGGCAAAAAGCTACAAGTCCCGCTCATCTTATTGGAGCTATATTTCATTGATATTTTGGAGTTTATAGTATATTCTCTTATTTTTATCCTATTTGATTTTTACTTGCTTGGGGACAAGCAACAATTTAAGTTGGTGTTGTGATGAGCGGATAATTTATACGCTTTTTGGCAATGTTTTTAGTATGTTTTTAGTAGGATCTAGTTACTTTTAGGGATGTTTTTATTAGTTTTTATGCTAAATTCACATTTCTGGACTTTACTATGAGTTTGTGTGTTTTTCTGTGATTTCAGGTATTTTCTGGCTGAAATTGAGGGACTTGAGCAAAAATCAGATTCAGAGGTTGAAGAAGGACTGCTCATGCTGTTGGATTCTGACCTCCCTGCACTCAAAGTGGATTTTCTGGAGCTATTGAACTCCAAATGGCGCGCTCTCAACGGTGTTGGAAAGTAGACATCCAGGGCTTTCCAGCAATATATAATAGTCCATACTTTGCCCGAGTTTAGAAGACGCAAAAGGGCGTTGAACGCCAGTTCTACGCTGCAGTCTGGAGTTAAACGCCAGAAACACGTCACGAACCAGAGTTGAACGCCAAAAACACGTTACAACTTGGCGTTCAACTCCAAAAGAAGCCTCTGCACGTGTAAACTTCAATCTCAGCCCAAGCACACACCAAGTGGGCCCCAGAAGTGGATTTATGCATCAATTACTTACTTCTGTAAACCCTAGTAGCTAGTTTAGTATAAATAGGACTTTTTACTATTGTATTTAGATCTTTTGGAACATCTTTGGGTTATCTTTTGATCATTTGATCATGTTTTGAGGGCTGGCCATTCAGCCATGCCTGAACTTTATCACTTATGTATTTTCAACGGTAGAGTTTCTACACACCATAGATTAAGGTGTGGAGCTCTGTTGTTCCTCATGAATTAATACAAAGTACTACTGTTTTTCTATTCAATTCAACTTATTCCGCTTCTAAGATATCCATTCGCACTTCAACATGAATGTGATGATCGTGACAGTCATCATCATTCCTTATGAACACGTGCCTGACAACCACTTCCGTTCTACCTTAGATTGAATGAGTATCTCTTGGATTCCTTAATCAGAATCTTCATGGTATAAGTTAGAACCCATGGATGGCCATTCCTGAATCCGGAAAGTCTAAACCTTGTTTGTGGTATTCCGAGTAGGATCTGGGAAGGGATGGCTGTGACGAGCTTCAAACTCGCGAGTGCTGGGCGTAGTGACAGACGCAAAAGGATCAATGGATCCTATTCCAGTATGATCGAGAACCGACAGATGATTAGCCATGCAGTGACAGCGCATTGGACCATTTTCACTGAGAGGACAGGATATAGCCATTGACAACGGTGATGCCTAACATACAGCTTGCCATAGAAAGGAGTAGGACTGATTGGATGAAGACAGCAGGAAAGCAGAGGTTCAGAGGAACGAAAGCATCTCTATACGCTTATCTGAAATTCTCACCAATGAATTACATAAGTATTTCTATCTTTATTTTCTGTTTATTTATTATTATTATTCGAAAACTCCATAACCATTTAATATCCGCCTGACTGAGATTTACAAGGTGACCATAGCTTGTTTCATACCAACAATCTCTGTGGGATCAACCCTTATTCATGTAAGGTTTTATTACTTGGACGACCCAGTGCACTTGCTGATTAGTTGTATCGAAGTTGTGACAAATTATGAATTAAGATTAGAGCACCAAGTTTTTGGAGCCATTACCAGGGATCACAATTTCGTGCACCACTTTCCTTACCAGTTTCCTATATGAGTTTTGTAGAGCTCTTCAGAAGGAATGCGTAGCCACTGACGACACGCAAATCGGAGCTTTCTAGCTCAAGATATGAGCTTTGGAAGAAGATGATGAATAGTGCTCACTCTCCTCCACTCCTACTTTCAATTTCTGATTGTGTGCTTTTTAGTGTGTTGTGATGCTTGTTGGTTCATTAACTGAGCCTTTTATATGTTGGGCTTGGGCCCAACTTGGGCCCGGTCCAACCCGTTAGCGTTTTTAGCCCGTTTGGCCCAACTTCGGGCCAAACCTTTAAAATTAACGCCCGATTTTCTATTTCTAACATTTTTCTAATGTTTTTGCCTGTTTTCACTTTTTCTCATGCGGTACCAGGCAGACTTGAACCGGTTCAACCGATTCAACTGTCGGTTTACGGTTTTTCACGGTTTTTCGCAGAAGGCACATCTTCCGAATCAGAAAAACCCACTGAGTCCAAAAATCATCTTTAAATCCTCAAATTCTCACTTTAACTTTTTGAAATCTAGTTTGGGCAATATTAATTACTAAACTAACCGGTTGATTAGTTGCGGTTCTTACAGGAAGACCCAATAAATTCATCTCTGACTTTCTACAGATCTGTGATACTGCAAAAACCAATGGAGTAGATCCTAAAGTCTACAGGCTGATGCTTTTCGCATTTGCTTTAAGGGACCAAGAAAAGAATTGGCTTCACAACCAGCCCAAGGGGAGTTTAAACACTTGGGATAAGGTTGTTGACAAGTTCCTGAACTGGTTCTTTCCCCCAAAGAAGTTAACTAAGTTAAGGATAGATATCTAGACCTTTAAGCAAGGAGAAAGCGAGTCCCTATACAATGCGTGGGAGAGGTACAAGCTGATGCTTAGAAAATGCCCGATGGAAATGTTTTTAGATTGGGTTAAGCTAGATATTTTCTATTATGGACTCACAGACATGGCCAAGATGTCCCTGGATAACTCTGCTGGTGGTTCAATACACATGAAGAAGACCATTGAAGACGCTCAAGAACTCATTGAGACAGTTGCCAGCAATCAACATTTATACTCATCTGGTGAGACTTCAATGAAAGGAGAGGTCAAGACAGTGTCTACTAAGTCTAACCCTCCGAAACAAAGTGAATCATTAACCTAGCAGCTACACTCCCTCACACAATAGTTGCTAAGTTTGTAAGAAGTGTTGCAGGAGACCCAAGCTTCCAACAAGAATATAGAAGCACGGTTGAACTAGTATAAATACCATTTGTCATAAGAGAAGAGTGCCAAGCTATCCAATTGAGGAGTGGAAGGACCCTAAACAACCAGCCTCAGAACAGTGAGAAGCAAGGGGAAGAAGATATGGCAGAAGATGAACAAACTATAACTTAGAGCACCATCAAGGGCACTGAACGGCCAGAATAGGATGACAGGGGTGTCCAACGCCAAGAAGGCAGCAAACCTGGTGTTGAATGCCAAGAAAGAATCACCAAGGGCATTCAACGCCGAGAAAAGGGGGACAACAGACACGTCAATTCGGGAGACACCTTCCCTAGACAATTTGACCACCCTTCCTCAGTCCCTAGGAGTGCTCACCCTGCACCACTCATGGCCTTTGAGTACAAGACCAAGTTACTATACCCTCAAAGACTCCAGAAAGCAGAAAGGGATAAATAATTTGCTAAGTTCTTAGAAGTTTTCAAGAAGTTGGTGATCAAAATCTCCTTTGCAGAGGCTCTTGAACAAATGCCTTCATATGCTAAGTTCATGAAGGAAATACTGAATAACAAGAGGGATTAGAAGTAAGTAGAGACAGTGGTGCTTACCAAGGAGTGCAGTGAAATCATTCAGAGGAACCTTCCGAAGAAACTTAAGAGACCTCTCACTCTTCCCAGCGACACAGTGCCTACCCCAAGCGTAGAGTGCAAGGCCATCATAATGGTGCTGGATCCGTACGAGAGGAGGAAGTGAAAGCTGCTAAAGGGTCAGAGGAGAGATAAGCTCCAGAAAAGGCTAAGGTTACACTGTCACATGCCTCCTCTATGACACTTATTCAAGAGCTTGAAGCACCACACTTTCAGAAGCCCCAAAAGGAGACCAAGGATGACCACTGCTTACAGTTCAAGGAAGTCTTTAAGAAGCTGCAAACCAATATTCATTTTGCCAATGTTTTGAAGCAAAGGCCTCTTTCTACTAGAAGAAACTTCATTGATAGTGAGAAAGGCAATTTGGTGCTGAGGTTACACGAAGGTTGGATGATTTCCAAAGTCTTTAAACCTCCAAGACCCCCTGCCAAGGGAGGTACTTGCATGCAGAGTACAATACTAAAGGCTCCCCCTTGGTGAAAACTTATACAGTTTCCCCAAATATCAAACCTAAATTTGGTGTTGTGCAATCACTACCCACCAAGGAGGAAGGTCCCAAGAGGAAGATGCTTAGGGAATGGAGAAACAATCCAACCCCTACCCTAACAAGCAAGAGGAATCATGCTGACAACAATACCAGAAATCTTGTTAGGAGAAATCTTCTCCCATAGAGTCATTTCTTTTAACAAACTGGAAGAAGAGGAAGAAATTCAACAATCAAGTGTCACGCTAATAACATTAAAGAAGCGCTTGTTGGGAGGCAACCCAACCATGAGTAGGGTACTATTGTTTTTTGTTCCTTTGTTTATTCTCATTTGATTTTATTTTTAGTTATTTTCTATTAAATTCCATATATTTTCCCTTGCTTTTTGACGTTTGTGATCATGTGCAGCACTTAGAACGGAGATGGAGACATTCAAAAGAAAAAATAGAACACCCTGGGGAGAGCCTCTTGCTGGCATTGAACACCAAGCAAGGAGGGACGTTGGGCGTTCAACGCCCATCAAGGATATATCACTAGCATTGAATGCCAGAATAAGAGCAATCTGGGCATCCAATGCCCATACAGGACTAGCCAGGTCCACCTTTTTGACCCTCAATGTGCGTTCAACGCCCATGAAGGAGTACTTCCTGGCGTTGAATGCCAGAATAGGAAAGAAGCTGGGCGTTCATTGATGCGTGGAAAACGATCCAACACAAAACTCACCGGCAAGTGGACCGGATCGCATAAAGTAATAATAACTCACATGAGTGAAGTCGATCCCACAGGGATTGAAGGATTGAGCAATTTTAGTTTAGTGGTTGATTTAGTCAAGCGAATCAAGTATTGGTTGAGTGGTTTATAATTGACAGAAGCTAAATTGCATGAATTGTAAAGGGAGAGGGAAGAATTGCAGTAAATTAAAGAGAACAAGAAGTAAGAGTGCTGAATCTTAAAGAACAAGTAAATTAAGTTGCAGAAACTTAGATTGCAAGAAATGTAAATAACTGAATCTTAAAGTGCAAGAAATGTAAATTGCTTGAATTATAAAAGGGTTCAGGGAGCTGGGATTGCAGAAATTAAACAAGCAGAAGTAAATTGCAACAAAACAGAAAAGTAGAAGGTGAATTGAAGTAAAGTAGATCTAAACATAAAAGTAGAAATGCCTGAGAAATTAAAACAGAAAGTGATGCTTAATTTGCAGCAATTAAAAGGATGTTGAAGATTTCAGGAGTAGAAGAGACTAGAAAACAAGTCTAGATCTCAAATCCTTCCTTGATCCAACAAGAACAATTGCAAAAGAAATAAAGAAAAGTAAATTGCAAAAAGAGTAGAAGATGAAGCAGTAAACAGAAATGGAAATTGAATTATGCAGAAAGTAAACAAGAGATCTCAAGGTGAGATTGAAACAGAAATTCTTCAATTCTCCACCCAAGATCAAAAGTAAGAAAACTAAAGAGTGCTCAAGCAAGAACAAGGAAGAAGAGAGATCAATTCTCCTTCCTAATTCTCCAAGATCCAAGTTCAAAGTAAAAGCTCAAAGTTACAAAAAAATGGAAATTCAAAGAAGCAAAAGAAAATTTCAAAGTAAGTAAAAAGGTCCTTCCTAAATCAAACTAACACATATTTATACACTTCCTAAATTGGATCTAAGAATTTGGGTGGGCTCTAAAATTTGGTGAAGAAATGAATTAATTTGGATTTTTGATGAATTTTTGGCCCATGGTGCACCTCCCAGGGGAAGGTTCGGCTCTTGGCAAGAGCTTTGGCCAAGAGCTTTGCTTCCCTTCCTTGTTTAAGTGCGCACGGTCCTTCCCTTGTGACAAGAGAACAAAGCTCTTTGCAAGAGCTTGAAAGCTCTTGGCAAGAGCTTTACTTGTCCTTGAGGTCCCTGGTTCAAGTCTTGGGTAGCGCAAAAGCTGCCCATTTTTCATGGCACAAGAGTAGCGCCTAAAGCTTTGCTTCCTTGAGGAACATGGTTCGAATCCCATGGAGTGAAAACAAGCCAATTTTGGCTTGTTTTTCTTGTAAAGTAGCGCTTCACTCTCTCCCTTTGGTCATGGGTTCAAGTCTTGGTGAGTGCATTAGTGAGCTTTCTTTTCTTGATTTTCTTCAAGGCATGCCCGAAAAAGCTCTCAGCAAGAGCTTGGCTCTTGCTTCCTTCTTCCATGTGCGCTTGATAAAGCTCTTGGCAAGAGCTTGGCTTCTGATTCTTTGAAGGAAAGCTCTCCACAAGAGCTTTAAAGCTCTTGGCAAGAGCTTTATACCCTTGTTTCTTGAATGCATCCACGCTTCTCCTTCTTTGAGCCACGCTTCTCTTCCTTGTGCCACGCTTTCTTTCTTTGCTTAGATCATGCTCCTTAGGCTACGCTATTCTTATTTTTTTCTTTTCTTCACCTACAAGTAATTAAAACAACCAATCAAAGTATCACAAAATTCACAAAGCTTAAAATTCATTTAAAACTAATTAATTTTAGTTTAAACTTCATGATTTTGTATCAATTAAAGGGTGGTTGATTGATTCAAAAAAAACCATACAATTCCACTCCAAATTGCTAACTTACAATACAAGAAAGTGCATAAAACCTAATAAAAACAAAGAAAAAGACTAGTAAAACTAGGTTAAGATGACTTGTCATCATTCAACGCCCAAGCAGGGGCAGGAGAACTCAAATTTTGAAATCACAAGCGAGTGGATCCCACCCAACTCCCTCCTACCCCAGCTATTCTAGTCACCCTTCCCTCTCTAGCTTTTTCTCCCTCCTTCTACTATTTACCTCTTCTTTTGTTATTCTTTGCTCGAGGACGAGAAAAGTTCTTAAGTTTGGTGTTGTAGAGCAAGCTCTGGGTTTATGTTATCATCAATAGCCCCAAAAGATGGAGAATCATCTTCCTGGAAGATCAACAGCCACCATAACTGAGGTGGCTAAGTTTCATTATCCCATCCTTTATCTTATTTCCTGTTTTATATTCTAACTTTTTGAATTTCCTTGCTTTAGTAGTTCATTTCCTTTGTTCTGGTTATAAGATATCCTATGTATCCCTCACCATGATTAAAAGAAAATAGTTATTTGAAAAAGAATAGTGAGATACAGAAGTTTCAAGTATATCATAAGTTATTCCAATTACTTTGTTGTGGTGGCCTTGCATTTACCTTCTGAATGTATGAATTAAATGTGTATAATTGATATTGAAGTTGAGTATGTTGGCTCTTAAGGAACAGTGATTTCAGAGAAGTATTATTGATTCTTTGTAAAAAAAAATTATATCATTTTTGAAGCAAGAAAAAGAAGCTAAAAGAACAAGAAAAATAAAAGGAAAAAAAATAAAAATCTCAAAAGAAAAAGAAAAGAGCAGCGATCCAAGGCTTTCAACATCAATGGTTAGAAGGGTCAAAAATTGGCCTAAAAAGCTCAAAAAAGTTACTATCCCTGACTAAATGCTTGTGGTGTGAAGCTGTCGAGAAAAAAACTTGAGACTGAGCAATTAAAGTCGTGATCCCAAAGCGAAAAAGTATGCTTAAGAACTCTAAGAACCACTGTCTGGGAATTTAAGCAAAGCTAAATTTGAATCCAAAGGGTTCCCCCAATTAAGTGCCTGTGGCATTTATGTATCCGGTGGTAATATGGGAAAACAAAACTCTTAGTGTCACGACTAGGCTCAAAAAAGTGCAAAGCACCAAAATAAAAAGCTGTATTCAAGAATCAAGAAGAGCTACAAGAAGAGAATCAATAATATCATCCGGATTCTAGTTCCAATGGATGCCAATACTTTTGAGCTTCAAAGGAAAGTGAGATGCCAAAATGGTTCAAAAGTAAAGAGCTAATATCCCCATTCAATTATTTGGAACTAAGCTTCATTAACAACTCTGAGACTTATTATATCTTTCTCTTCTCTTTAGTCCTACTTCTTTTTTGGTTGATTGAGGACAAGCTACAGTTTAAGTTTGGTGTTCTAATGAGCGGATATTTTATACACTTTTTGGCACTATTTTCTCAGTGTTTTTAGTACATTTTGTTAAGTTTTATTGTGTTTTAGTAGGTTTTAGTGCAAGAATCACATTTTGGATGCTACTTTGAGTTTTTGTGTTTCTCTTATGATTTTAGGTGATTTTTGGCTGAAATTGGCAAGTTTTGGCAAAGTCTAATTCAGAGGCAAAGAAACGATAGCAGATGCTGTCAGATCCTGACCTCCGTGTATTCCAACGAGCATTTCTTGAGATACAGAGAACTAATTGACGTGCTGTCAGTATTGTTGGAAAGGACTGCCCAACACGGGTGTTGAACGCCCAACTTACTCCCTTTTTGGCGTTCAACACCCAAACAGGACCAACCTTCCAAGTTGAATGCCCAAATTGGCATTCAACACTAGCCAGGGAGTAGGAAACACCCAAAACTTGATTTAAACACTAGGCATCAGCCCAAACACTCACCAAGTGAGCCCCAAAGTAGATTTTAGCACTTTTTAGCTTATTTTATTTTATTTTATTTTCCTTTTGTAATTTTTAATTAAAAACACTATCTTTTAGGTTTAATCTTAGAGTTTTTATTATAAATAAGGGACTTCATTCATTCTGAGGACTATGCCTCCCAGGAGGGGAGAAGCACAGACATATTACATTAAGTTTTTTGTAAATTATGAGCGGCTAAACCTCCTAGGTTAAGGTTAGGAGCTCTGCTGATTCCTATGGATTAATAATATTACTATTTTATTTCAATATATGTTTGATTCTATTCTATGATGCATTTTTGCCCTTCATCCTTATGAATCTGGGGTGGAACAGAAGTATGGCTCCTTATTCTATATGAGTTCATGTGAGTCTTGACTTAGATAGTATTGAGTTACAGCTTGAGAGTGCATCACAGGTTCCAAGAGAGTTTTGGGCTGATTAGGATATGTTACATATAATCCATTAGTCTTGGGTAAATAAGGTCTCTGTGGCGCTAAGGCTAGAATCATAATGCATCATTCTCCGATATGGAAGATCCGACCTTGTCTGTGGCATTTTGAGTAGGATCAACAAAAGGAGAGTGGATTGCATGGGCTTCATCTTTGGCTATAGTGAAGCACTGTGAGCTAATCTGATGAGAAGACACGAGTTACTCAAATACGGTGTGGAGCTATGGTTTAGGGGAGATTAACTTGGTGAGAAGACATGAGTTAATAACTTACAGCTTTGCCATTGAATGAATCATTCATTATTGAAGTAATCCGTAGGAAAAGTTAATCGAGAAAGACAAAGCTTCTCTAAAGCCTTAACTGATTTTTCATCATTGTTTCTTGTTATTTATTTATTGCTTTCTTTACTTATTTTATGCACATTCAACAACAACCATATTTCTATTCGCCTGACTAAGATCTGCAGGATAACCACAGCTTGCTCAATCCATCAATCCTCTTGGGATTCAACCCTCACTCACCTGAGTAATTACTTGGACAACCCGGTGCACTTGCAGGTTCAGTTGTGCGAGTCACAAAAATTCGCAAAGCAGTAGCTGTCCTTTCACCACCAAAGTGACCTCTGTACTCAGAACTGTGACAATGCTAGAGGATTTGCTGTAATTTCTCATCTAAGACACAACACCAGATCATACCATCTGAGCATCTCTTAAAAAGATTAGGTTCTTCCCACATGTAGTACTTGGCATCATTCAACATCTTTCTTACTTGCTGCCTAGTGTACCCTTTGGGGATAAATCTCATGGCCTTGTAGTTTGCAATATCAGCAAACCACGGAGCCCTCTGAATCATGAAGAGTTGCTCGTCCAGAAAGGCCTTAATCACAGCAGTGGGGGGTGGCATTCCTTCTTCAGGTTCTATCCTAGACAAATGATCAGCTACCTGATTTTTTGACTCTTTCCTGTCTCTAATCTTAATGTCAAACTCCTGAAGAAGCAGCACCCACCTTATCAATCTTGGTTTAAAATCCTTCTTGGTTAGAAGGTACTTAAGAGCAGCATGGTCAGTATAAACAACAATGTTTGAACCAATTAAATAGGGTATAAACTTATCAAATGCATAAACTACAGCCAGTAATTCTTTCTTTGAAGTGGTGTAATTCTTTTGCTCGTCATTTAACACATGACTGGCGTAGTAAATAACATGCATAAGCTCGTCTTGCCTCTACCCAGGACAGCTAATGCATTTGCATTTTAGCTAGATTAGCTAGTTAGTTTACTTAGTTTTAGCTTAATTTCATTCATTTTCTTTGAAATAAACAAGCACTTTGATGAGTTTTATCTTCATGCATTAAAGTACCAAGAACTAGGTGAACTTTGCTCAAATTCATGCAAGTTCTATGGTTTATGATAGTTGAATGATACACGGGAATTTGCCTCTCGACAAATTTCCTTCCGGCAAGTGCACCAGATTGTCGTCAAGTAAAAACCCACAAAAGAGTGAGGTCGAATCCCACAGGGATTGGTAGATCGAGCAATGTTAATTGGAGAATTATACTAGTTGAGCAGAATCAGAAGTGAAATTGGAATTGCATAAAGTAAAATTGGCGAGAAACTTAAATTGCAAGAAATTAAAATAACAGAAAATTAAATTGCAGGGAATTAAAGTGCAGAAGCTTAAATTGCAAGAAATTAAATGGGAAGGGGGATTAAACATGAAATTAAAGAGCAGAAAGTAAATAGAATGGGTAGATCAGAGAATGGGGAATTCATTGGGTTCAGGAGATGTATAATTCTCCGGATCAAATTCATTTTCATCTCTTCCGCAACCCATGCATTCATTGATCTCCTTGGCAATCTGATGCCAGGGCATCTTGGCTAGTTTTACTAGCCATTTTTTGTATGCTTTAGGTTGGTTTCATGCATTTTCTTAGGAAATAAGCAAGTATTTGGTTGAAAATGCATTCATACCATGGTTCAAGCAAATATTGTGAATTTTGAATGATTTCATGAGAATTATGCATGAATTGAATGATAAAATAGATGATGCATGATCTCATGATTAAAAGAAAGACTTTGATGTACTTTGTTTGATTGATTTCAGGTAATAGGAAGCAGAGAAGAGCCATGTTAGTGGCTACGTTAGTGCCACTAACGTGGCCGGAAGGAAGGAAAGCTTGGAAAGTTAGTGAGAACGTTAACGCCACTAACGTTAGCGAAGGGCAAGAAGACCCACGTTAGCGACCCCGTTAGCTCCACTAACGTGGGCACTAATATGGAAGAAAAGAGAAGCCCCAACATTAGTGAGAAAGTTAATGGCATTAACTTTGAAGAAGGAGCAGCGTTATTGGCAAAAGTGAGTGCCAATAACGCTAGCGAAGCAAAAGAAGACCCACGTTAGCTCCCACGTTAGTTACATTAACGTGGGAACTAACGTGGAAGGAAAGGGAAGCGCCAACGTTAGTAGAGAAAGTGAGTTCCACTAACGTTTGCGAAGCAAAGGAAGACCCACGTTAATGGTAACTAACGTGGACATTAACATGGGATAAAGTCTCACCTAGTAGCCTGACCATGCCTTCTTCAAACAAGAATAACTTGAGCCACAAAGCTCCAAATGAGGTGATTCAAATGGCATTAGAAAGTAGGATTCCAGATCTTTCCAAGCATATATGGCACTACATGGTGGACACTGAATTTGAGGGAGAAAACCTGCTCCGAAAGTGCACAGATGAACATGGTATCAACCTGTAGTAAGGCCAGCTGACCTCTTCACCTTCCAAGAAGTGTAACTCGAGCTGTAGAGCTCCAAATGATGCGCTTTTATAAGCGTTGGAAAGTAGACATCCAGGGCTTTCCAACAATATATAATAGTATGGGGTGGACATTAAGTTTGATCTCCAGAACTTGGCAATATAAAGCCCCTAATCGCTAACGTTATTGTGACTCATTTTTTCCAGTAACGCTAGCGACTATGCCAGCGACCTTGTCCACTTCAAAGGAGCATAACTTTAGTTACAGAGGTCCAATTGAGGTGATTCCAGTTGCGTTAGAAAGCTGAAATTTAGAGCTTTCCAAATATATAGAATACTCTATAGTGGGCATGAAATTGGAGCACAAACCAGAGGCATCTTTTAAGCCCCAAAAACACCAACTAGGTAGCAAGTGTGACGTTAGCCACACTAACTTCAGCACTAACGCCACACTTGTAGCATTAGTGTGGCTAACGTTAGCACTGACATTAGCACCTGGACCTCAACTTGATTCACTTACAAGGACCACCCAACCTCAAGGAAGCAAGCCCACAAGTGTTAACCAATCAAGGCCACAACAAGCATCTAGAATAGAAATTTTCATTTAATTGTAATTTGCTTTTAATTTCATTTCATTTTGTAATTTAGGAGAGCCTATATAAAGGCCTTAGTTTTTACATTCAAGAGATTCTGGAATGGGGGATTGAAGAGAGGTCTTCGGACTCTCTCCCCTCACACACTTTTCCTTCTCTTTCTTTTTCTTTGTACTTTTCATTTATGAATTTTGAAGTTTCAATTTTTGTTTTAATCTTCATCTTTACTTTTCTGCACTTTCTTTTTTTTCTATTTTGGTAGAGCAATGATCAACTAACTCGTTCATTGGGTTAGAGATCTCTATTGTGATTCAATGGATCAATTATGGTTCTTATTCTTCTTCTTCTTTTTTTTCTCTTGATTTTACTAGAGAGCTTTCGATTTTCATCCAATTGGGTAATTGTCTTGGAAGAGAAATTGCTCATACTTGGATTTCCTCTGAACCTTGGAAGAGAAATGAGGAAATCATGCTAGAAATGCTCTCTCACATTGGATTAGGTTGGGGGTTGGATGGATATTGTGACATTTAATTCTACCAATACTTTGATCTATGAATGTGTGTGGTATAATCAGTGACCAAACTTCATCTCTTTTCATGAGCAATTAAATCAAGGAATTGAGAAATTGTTCAAGCTTAGAGAGATTGGATTGCTAAGGAATTGGGATCCAATCACTTAAGATTGCCAAGGAGATCAATGAATGCATTGATTGAGAAAGAGATGAGAATGAACTTGATCCGGAGGATTTCAATATCTCTTGATCCCAATGTTCATTTTATTTTTAGTTCTTACATTTACTTTTCTTGCCATTTTACTTTTCTGCACTTTATTGCTTTCTTTACTTTTATGCTATTTACTTTTCCTGTTGCTCATCATTCAAATCTGAACCGTCTAACTAGGATAATCAATTAACCATTGATTGCTTAATCTGTTAATCTCTGTGGGATTCGACCTTACTCTTTTGTGAGTTATTACTTGATGACAATTCGGTATACTTGCCGAAGGGAAATTTGTTGAGAGATAAGTTTCCGTGCATTAAGTTTATGGTGCCATTGCCAGGGATTAATCGTGATTAACGAACTACCGATTGATTGATTTACTAGATTAGACATTTTTCCTTTGTCTTTGTTTTCTGTTGCTTCTTATTTTCTTTTACTAACTAACTGTTTGTGATATTGCCTCACTAAGAATCCTTCATTTATTAAAATGGAGATTCCAATTTCTTTTGGTGATTATTGTTTGAGACAGAGCTTTTTGCAGGAAAGAAAGGAGCATCCATCATATTTTAGTCAATCAAATTTTATGAAAAACTCTCCACCACCACAGAATGATTCACTTTACTATGCTCATGGTGGGTGGGAGTATCAAGAACATGAAATGGGGTACTTTCCAGAGCCACAAAATGGTCCATATTTTGGCATATTTGATCACTACTCAAGTTGTGGCTGGAAAGATCAAAATCAAAGATATTTCACTCATTCATACCCCATTCATCAAGAGCCATCACCTCTCAATTATCCAACCTCACCTCCAAGTTTCACATGCCTAAATTCTTCATCACTTGAGTATACCTCAGCACAAAATTCTGTCCCAAATCCATACAATTCATTTCACCATCTACAAAACTCAATCCACTACCCACAAGAGTCATACCACTTTCAGAATACACAACTACAAAACAACCAATTCCATTCACAAGCCAACCCCGACCAACCATTACAACCTACCCAACCTCCTTTAGATAGACTTGCTAGGATAGAACTCATTATTGAAGAACTCAAAAAAAGTAGAGAAGAAGAGAGACTCGCTAGGATAGAACTCCTCCTTGAAGAAATAATAAAGACAAACGAAGAGGAGAAAATAGCAAGAAGAGACCATGAAGAAAAATTGAGACAGAATGCACAACTCTATTCTGAAGAACAATTCATTGAAGAGCTGAGATCACAAAGAGAGACCACTTCACTCTCTCCAGAAATAGAGGAGTTCATTCAAAGGTCAAGAACAAGGGAGGAATCAGAAGAACAATAAAAAGAGGTAGCCATACCAAGTGAGATTCATATGAAGAAGGAGGAGGTTGTGAGAGTATATAAGCCTAAGGCTCCAGACCCACAGAGGTTACTAAGGGTGACAAAGGAACATGCAAACTCACTCCCAAAAGACTCAATGCAACATCATGTAGAAGAAAGGGAGGAAGTCAATCAAGGGAGTCCATACTACTCCAATAAAATAGAGAGTTGCATAAAGGTTGAGTTCATTGAACCACCAATTCAAGAAGCACTTGATGAAGAGGATGCTCCAACCATCATACAACACCCAAGTCCTGAAATCAAGGTGGTGAAGGCAATCAACATGAGCACTAAAAAGAGGATAGTGGACCAAGAAAAGAAGGACAATATCCATGAAGAAGAAAAGGTCAACCAAAAGCCATCCCACCCCTACCCCAACAAGCAAGTTTACTCAAGCTAACAACAGAAGAAGGCTTGCTGGTGAGAGGCACTCAAAACAAGGGGCATTAACTGGCTCCTCTTTCCTTTTGAGGTCATTCCTCTTAACAAACTGGAAGAAGAGGAAGAAATTCATGAACAACATGTCAAGATAATGACATTAAAAGAGCGCTTGTTGGGAGGCAACCCAACCGTAGGTAACATTTTCTTTCCTTGCTTAGTTTACTTTCAATAATTTGACATATGATTGCATTCTAAGTTTGGTGTTGCCATGCAACAAAATGATTTTCAATCTTCACTAGGTATTTGCATCATTCTAAAATGATAGTGTCACACTAAGTTTGGTGTTGTCACTTAACTTTCATGCAAAGTACCATGCTAACACCACTTATTAATGCCATCAAAATGTCCCTGTTTGTATTTCTTGTGCCTTTATTGTGATCTTTAATCTTGCTTGCTGAAACACATGCATACTCACACTTTATTCTAAGATATTCATGATTCATCATAAACCCCATCACCACTGTTTTACTTGTTGCTTGAGGATAAGCAATCATTCTAAGTTTGGTGTGGGAAGGGGAAGAATAGGAGGAAAAGGACAACAATAATGAAGATGAACTACAAGGTGGTAAAGTTCCTTTTTCCTCTTACTTATTTCCAGCACTTTAAATTGCATGATGGTCTTCTATTTATGCATGTGTGATTACTCCTTGTGAATAAGCATAAATTGATATTTGATTTGTAACATGTTGCTATGATATCATGATTATCATCTTGAATTTTACTTGCACCCAATATCTCTAAGAATGCAAGAAGGAAATCATTCTTGTGAAAGGAAAATGTTGAAGAATTTTATAAATCTTGGGGCAAGCAAAAGATTAAGAGGAGTGGAGGTTCTGATTGTATGATTGTGTATTGAGGTTGCATGTTTGTGAAAACTTGCATGGGAGCTCATAGACAGGAACTAAAATTTAGAGAAGTATTATGGAATTTCTCAAACATCTATTTATCCAAGAAGCAGCAACAAAAGAAAACAAAAGAAAAAGAAAAACAAAGAACAAGCCCAAGGCTCTGAGCATCAATTACTAGGAAAAAAAAGAAAGAAACAAGAACTCAAAGAGTTATTGTCCTAGTTAAATGCTTGTGGTGGATTTGTGTCAAAGAGAGAGGCTTGAACAAGTATATCCTAAGGGGTGCTTCAACACCTAATACCTTAGACCAACTGGTTTGGGAGTATTGATTGAAAGCTTATCTTAAAAAGCCACTTTGAGACATGATACCTAGAGTCGAGGCCAAGCACTACAAAAAAAAGAGATTAAAATGGCATTGATATTAAGTCAGGTTTAAAAAACTGCCATAATATCCATACATTATGGCAATTTTTGTTGCTGCCGTAATTGACTTTGTTTATTTTGGCGGTTCTGGTGATTACGGCGGTTTTGAACCGCCGTTTTCAACGTATATAAAATAAAAAAAAAACACAATCCTAGCTCATTCAAAGAAACAATATACGACGCTCTCATCTCCCTTCTATCTCTCCTTCGTCTCCGACAACGCCGTTCTTCCCTCTAGGGCTTCTCCTCTCTCCGCCGGTTACAATCTCTCCAGGTACCTCTCCCTCTCAAGTTAAACTGAAACAATGACTCTGTTAGAGAAGCCGAAGCCGAAACTGAAACGCTGTTTTATTTTCTTTTCTCTATTAGTGCTGTAGAGACGAAGATTCCGGTGAGAGGCAAGGATCTGGTGGCTACTAACCTTAGCGCATTTCAATTCCAGAAGGCACCTATGCCCGCATTGGTGATTAAATTACCGATTTCTTCGTTTTTGGTTGGGTTAGGGTTTTAAAATTGTTTTTGGTGCTGATTTTTGGGGGTTTTTGTTTCTCTGTAGCTCCACGATCGGGTCTTCCGTTGAAGCATTGGATTGACGTTGGTGCGGGGGTGATTGACGCCGGTTGGGGTGATACTGTTCAACCAGTCGACGATCTCAGGTCTTCTTTCGTGACTTTACCCCCTCCTCCTCTCTCTCTCTCTCTCTCTCTCTCACACACACACACACACAGATCTTCTATTGCTTACTTCTATTAAGGTGTTTCTCCGATCTCGGATCTCCGATCTCAGATCTTAGAAAAAATCTGTCATAGCTTAGTTTCACAAAGCTTACATCCTTATTTACGATTACTTATTAAGTTTCAGATTTTTCATGTGATTAACTTTCTATGCGTTGTTATCTTCTTAAAATTATTCTAGATTGTTTATATTTGCGCTCTGTTTATCTGTCGAGAAGAAAATTCTGAATCCTTTTGGATACACTGCTCTGTTTATTATTCTAGTGATACTACTTAAAATATTGCAGAAACATTTTATCACAATCATTTTTAACAAACAAATTAATCAGATACTCATACAGGTGTTGAATTAGTTATCTAATTATATGCACTTTTTATGTAATTTATCTTCACTTTAACATTCCAAAAAAATTTGGAGAAAAAAATGAAAACGAAGAATCTGTCTCTCTTGTTTTAGTGTTAAGAATAATCAATCTGCTTACAGATGCATGATTTATTTATTTTTTAAAATCAAATTTGATAAATATTCTGCTTACCTCAAGTGCGTATATCTTGTGAGCTGCAACTTTATTTTGATATATTTCTATAATTATAATTTGTCATATTCGATAATGATGTTTGGAATATCAAATCAACTTTTTCTGGAAATTATAGAACTTTATTTAAAAAAAAAACTTAATATGCGTAATGGTGATCTGCTTAGATTTTATATTTTCTTAGTTAATTTTAATAAGCAATTAAGTGTAGGCAAGCACGGCATTAATATGTTTGAAGTAGACATTTGTAATTGCAATTTACAGTAGTTTCTTAAGACAATTTGAAACCATTGATATACGATGTGGTCAATAAATTAAAAATTAGAAGAAAAATAAAGGAGCTTTAAGTAATTGAATATTCTAATCAAATCTGCAATTGAATCTTTTTATTTTATCAATTATTAACTGTTTTTCTTGTTCAGTTATTTTTATTTACTCCCTTTTATTGTCTTCTCCATTTATTCACTGTTTATTATCGAAGATTTTCTTTATTTAGTCTTTTTCTTTAAGTCGTTGCTTATTGAGATAGAATAAGATTTAATGGTTGTTACTGTTGTTGTCATATATTGATTTCTAATATTAATTTTTGTGTTCAAAATTCCAGATGCTTTGAATTTCTAATATTATTTTGTGTTCATATACTGTTGTTGTTAAGAAAATTGCTCGAATTCGACTCGGCGGTTAACATTCTCGTTAACTCGGCCGGTGTTCTTGATAGCAAGTACTCGACCATAGCCAACATTGCAGTGGAGGATTTTGATCACATTTTCAGGTACTCTAACTGGTTATTGTTTCTGGTTTTCTATTCCAAAAGTGAAACTAAACAGTTAGGATCAATTGATAAGCCTTTTATAAATTGTTGGCAATTGATTGACAGAATTTTAGTTTAGTTAGTCAAGTAGCTGCATAGTATTAGTATGAGTTGGAATTCAGAAAGTAGAAATAATTTTCCAGTATAGGTGTTCTTGCAATAATCAGATTAGTGCTAAATTTAATTGTCTAATTCTGAATTATAATTTTTTCTTGTTAAATTACAATTACATGCAAGTTAATTAATTAAGTAGAAGCAGTACTATAGGAGAAGTACACATATTTACTTATTTAGTGATACCTTTTCTGCACTTGACAAATGCAACACATATTTACTTATTTAGTGATACCTTTTCTGCACTTGACAAATGCAGTAAGATTTAACATTTATAGAGGTTAATGGACTTTCAAGTGTGTGCCTTTAATTAGGTTGTGTGCAAATTATATTTTGATGAAATATTGGTTATTATATATATAGGATTACTTTATGGTCGGATATCTATTAATTTAGATATTATGGTAAAAATATTTAATGAAAATACTAATTCTTTCTTGATTTTAATTAATAATCTAGAATGGTGCCTTTTTTTTTTTCTTGATGTGTATAGAAAAGAATGAAAGAAAAAAAGTAATAATATCTCCTCCAAAATGGAACAGATGCGCCTATTCTGGTTCTCTTACAAGTGGAGTAGGAATGCCAATACAAAGTGCAATTTTGGGGAAACCATCAGAATTTTCATTAAGTATTTTTTATTTATTAATTAATATTTTTCATTGTAATTAACTTGCAATAATCAGATCCGAATGATGGTTAGTCATCACATCAACACTGTCCTTATTCATTTCAGTTTCTTTTTCATCAATAGATGTTATTATCATTTATTTATTTTTAATATTTAATAATAAGATTATAAGCTCCTTTTTTGTACCTACCCACTTTGAGCTAGAGAATAGACATGCATGCTTATCTATTTGGTATTTGATTTTTGTCTATTGTGTTTTTTACATGCTACTCAACTCAGTACAATTTTGAAGGAAGATACGATCTAGTGAGATTCATGAAGATAATACAAAAAGCTGGTCTCTATGCTCATCTTCGCATTTGTCCTTATGTCTGTGCTGAATGAAACTTCGAGTACCTTCCATTTTCCACTACTATTTTTATAATGTTTAATTTAATTTAATTTAATTTATCATTTTTTAGTTGTATATAGAGGATTTCCTGTGTGGCTGAAGTATGTTCTAGGAATAAGCTTCTTAGTTGTATATAGAGAATTTCCTGTGTGGCTGAAGTATGTCCTGTATATATGGGATTCAATTTACTATTTAGGTACAATACGTTCTCCCCCGATATGGTGAACAAGATGCCTAGAACAGATCTCGTTGAGGAGGTGAAAGCCCTTTATCTGATATGTAGTTACAGGGTTACAACATTATCTTTTTGCCAATTCCTCTTTTAAGAATGAGTTAAACCACTATATTTTTTTGTTAAACCAATTTTTGTTGAATCCTTTTCATACGTCTCGGTAATAACAGTTCTTTATAACTTAGATTTTTAGGCTACAAGCTGCACTGGGTGAGCAGACACAAGTTACAAAGTTTAGCCAAGAGGAGTATGAAAGGCTTCAAAATGTAACACTCTCAAACTTGATCTATTATTTTCTGCATTATAATATGTAAATCACCATGTCTTAGTTATGTAAGTGGTTTAGTTCAGAATCAACCTTTCAAGATTAAAAAGAAGTTATATATTGATGGATGAGCATTGTTTTTATCATTTAGTAGGTTATTTTTTTCCAGCATGCTTGAATATTTCTCAACCATATCAGGATCTCACTTTGAATATTTTTTTCCAGCATTCTTTTTCTTTCTTGTGTTAAGTTGCACCAAAATGCATGTGTTAGAGTTAACATGGGTCTAGTGCTTGTTTATGTTCATAAGATTAAGATGTTGAATTAGTGGATAGCTTTGGTTTGCGGTATATTTAATAGTGTTATATTATTATATTATATTTGTAGTGGGTATTTAGCTGTTTAAAAATTCACAAAACAAAAATGTGATCATCCTCTGTTCCTCAAATGGCTCCAATTGCAGTTGGAGATGTCATCCCAGACAGCACCTTGGCCTTCTTGGACAACGATAACAAGCCACAGTCTGAGAGCAGAAGAGCTGAAAGGATGTGTTGGGAGTGAGGAGTACACACAAGATGGAACAGTGAATATTAAAGGAAAATATTTAGATAATTAACTAACTAACTTGCTTTGACTATATGTTTTAAAATATTTAGATAATTAACTAACTAACTTGCTTGGTTTTTCTAGATAGAAGCAGGGGCCTTAAGGTTTATAATAATTTCTTTTGGTCATATCAATGATCATAAGTTGGGCAAAATAAATTAGTAATATAATTATGGTTGTTTTGTTGTATAATTTTATTTTATAAACATTGACCCCTTTGTCTTTTCTTCTTTTACAGTCATGAGATGAAAAATCTTGCAGTGATGAAGAAAAATACTTTCCAGAGAACTAGTAGGCATATGACAGAAACTTTTTAGGTAACTGCCATAATATTATTGTTCATCCTCCTCAGAAAATGGAGGTTCGGATCAAGATCCTCTACACTTCAATATGTCATACCGATCTAGCATGTTGGAAAGCTAAGGTACATATAAATATATGTTATGATCTCTTATTATTAATTAATGAATTAATAAAAGTTATATGGTCTACATGTAATTTTCTCATATTGGTTTTATTTTTTATTTCCCCTTTCTTCTCTGTTCTGTACCAAATTAAAGAATGAAGCTCAGCGCGCTTTTCCTCGGATTTTTGGCCATGAAGCTTCCGGGTAAGAAGGGTTCTTAGCACTAATTACTTCATATATATATGTACCTGGTTTTTGAACTTGAACTTGTGAAGGTTGATGAAGGAAAAGGAATAGAATAGTATCATGTTTTAGATGATCATAGCTAGAAGAAAAAGATGGGGGTTATGGAAAAGGATACTAAAAAATAGATATTAGTGTTTTTTTAAATAAAATAAAATTATTGCACACTTTAATAAAAAATTTTATTTTCTTTGTAAATTATTTTGTCTTGATATAACCAAATATATATATATGCATGCCCTGCTGTATTTTTGTGTTAAGATTCTAACCAAACAAAATCATATATTTCATGTTTAGTTAGTAAATTAGTAAATATTGGGATCAATAGAAACAATAGAAACAAGAGAAACAAGAGAAAGACGCATAAATAATATATATTATTTAGCTCTCAAATATTCTCAATTAACAATGAAGGTTAGTTAGAAGCTTATCCTACATTAAATAAAGTATATATGAGTATTTAGTTTATTATTAATTATTTCATTTCATGTATGATATGTTAATATTAGTCCTAATAAAATCTTTTATTGATTTGTGTTAACAGAAAGCTGTGTTGAAGTTGGATTTACACAATGACAAAACCAAGCAAAAAACTATGAAAACTGTCTCTGGCATTTCAGGTACTTAAAATAATTCTACCATCGCATCTCTTATTTTATTCAGCACATTAATAAATAACATTTAATTAATTTGTAGTAATTATTTATTTGTTTATTTTTATTTTATTTTTGCAGGGGTTGAATCAGTATCTGTGGACATGAAGGAGAAGAAAATGAGTTTAATTGGTGAAAATAGCACTTATTAGATGATTTAAATACATTATTAGATATTAATATAGTTTAGGGAATTGGATGGTAGATTTTTTATTGCAATGTTTGTATTTTAGTAAGTTTAGTAAGACAAGGTTTTGCATAGGAGTTATTACTTTTGATTTTCAATATAAAAAATTATATATTATATTAATATTTTGTTTATGAGTTATATAATATTTCATTTATGGATTATGATTTTTTGCTATTGTGAAATTTTAATTACAAAATTATTTATTTAATGCGATAAAACTGGTGGTAAAAATTAATTTTTTTAAACGATAAAAAGTATCACCGTCAGGGTAATTAATCTATGATGTTTGATTTATGATTATGCCTTCTGGTTATTACGAGATTTTTAAGTGAGTTTTGAAAATATCACTTTAAATTGGTAGTTTTAATCTTATTTTAAAAAGCATAAAATTGTCATCATAATTAGGTATAAACGGCGGTTACCCCCAATTTTAAATGAAAACGATGCCATTGTACGCTGGTAGAAACGGCGGTTAAAAACTGCCATTTTAAACACAAAAGATGCCATTATAACCTAGTAAAAACGGCGGCTAGAAACTGCCATTTTAACATAAAAGATGCCATTATAACCTGGTAAAAATGGCGGTTATAATGGTAAAAACGGCGGTTTTCAACCGCCATTTTAAACAGAAGTGATGTCACAACATCCTGGTAAAAACGGCGGTTACAACCGCCATTTTAAACAAATAAAAAACCGCTATTTTATCTGAAAATAATGGCGGTTACAAACCGCCATTTTAACCCCCAAAAAACCGCCGTATTATCCACAGGTTATTACGGCGGTTTTCAGAAAACCGCCGTAATAACCAGAATGGCGCCCAGAATAACGGCGTTTCTTGGAGGCGCCAGTTTTGGTCATAATGGCGGTTCTAACCGCCGTAATTCCCCAAAATAACCGCCGTTTTAACCCTATTTTTTTGTAGTGAAGATACAAAAAGAAAAGAAAAATGCTAGAAAATAAGTGCTGCTTCAAAGGTGACAATCTATAAAGAGGATTCCATAATATCATTTGAATGAAAGTCCTAAGATCTAAGACTTCCAAAATGTAAGGACTAATGAGCACTAGAATCCTTGCATAAGCATACAAATTAGAGTTAACCCCACTATCACTTATTCACTTCACCCACTAAGGCATCATAAGCAATTCTTCAATGCATTCCAATTAAGAGAATTCTTTGTGCATAGTTCTTTTCTTCTTGGGGACAAGCAAGATTTAAGTTTGGTGTTGTGATGCCAGTGCATCTTGGCTAGTTTTACTAGCCATTTTTTGTATGCTTTAGGTTGGTTTCATGCATTTTCTTAGGAAAAAAGCAAGTATTTGGTTGAAAATGCATTCATACCATGGTTCAAGCAAACATTGTGAATTTTGAATGATTTCATGAGAATTATGCATGAATTGAATGATAAAATGGATGATGCATGATCTCATGATTAAGAGCAAGACTTTGATGTACTTTGTTTGATTGATTTCAGGTAACAAGAAGTAGAGAAGAGCCACATTAGTGGCTACGTTAGTGCCACTAACGTGGCCAATAAAGTGGAAGGAAGGAAAGCTTGGAAAGTTAGTGAGAACGTTAACGCAACTAACGTTAGCGAAGGGCAAGAAGACCCACGTTAGCGACCCCGTTAGCTCCACTAACGTGGGAACTAACGTGGAAGAAAAGAGAATCCCCAACGTTAGTGAGAAAGTTAATGGCATTAACTTTGAAGAAGGAGCAGTGTTATTGGCAAAAGTGAGTGCCAATAACGCTAGCGAAGCAAAAGAAGACCCACGTTAGCTCCCACGTTAGTTACATTAACGTGGGAACTAACATGGAAGGAAAGGGAAGCGCCAACGTTAATGGAAAAAGTGAGTTCCACTAACATTTGCAAAGCAAAGGAAAACCCACGTTAATGGCCACGTTAGTTACACTAACGTGGACATTAACGTGGGCAAAAGTCTCACCTGGCAGCATGACCATGCCTTCTTTAAACAAGAATAACTTGAGCCACAAAGCTCCAAATGAGGTGATTCCAATGGCATTGGAAAGTAGGATTCTAGATCTTTCCAAGCATATATGGCACTACATGGTGGACACTGAATTTGAGGGAGAAAACCTGCCCCAAAAGTGCAAAGATGAACATGGTATCAACCTGTAGTAAGGCCAGCTGACCTCTTCACCTTCCAAGAAGTTTAACTCGAGCTGTAGAGCTCCAAATGATGCGATTTTAAAGGCGTTGGAAAGTAGACATCCAGGGCTTTCCAACAATATATAATAGTATGGGATGGACATTAAGTTTGAGCTCCAGAACCTGGCAATATAAAGCCCCTGATCGCTAACGTTATTGTGACTCGCTTTTTCCAGTAACGCTAGCGACTATGCCAGCGACCTTGTCCACTTCAAAGGAGCATAACTTCAGTTATAGAGGTCCAATTGAGGTGATTCCAGTTGCGTTAGAAATATATAATACTCTATAGTGGGCATGAAATTGGAGCACAAACCAGAGGCATCTTTTAAGCCCCAAAAACACCAACTGGGTAGCAAGTGTGACGTTAGCCACACTAACTTCAGCACTAACGCCACACTTGTAGCGTTAGTGTGGCTAATGTTAGCACTGACATTAGCACCTGGACCTAAACTTGATTCACTTACAAGGACCACCCAACCTCAAGGAAGCAAGCCCACAAGTGTTAACTAATCAAGGCCACAAGAAGCATCTAGAATAGAAATTTTCATTTAATTGTAATTTGCTTTTAATTTCATTTCATTTTGTAATTTAGGAGAGCCTATATAAAGGCCTTAGTTTTTACATTCAAGAAATTCTAGAATGGGGGATTGAAGAGGGGTCTCCGGACTCCCTCCCCTCACACACTTTTCCTTCTCTTTCTTTTATTTTGTACTTTTCATTTTTGAATTTTGAAGTTTCAATTTTAGTTTTAATCTTCATCTTTACTTTTTTGCACTTTCTTTCTTTTCTATTTTGGTAGAGCAATGATCAACTAACTCTTTCATTGGGTTAGAGAGCTCTATTGTGATTCAATGGATCAATTATAGTTCTTATTCTTCTTCTTCTTTCTTTTCTCTTGATTTTACTAGAGAGCTTTCGATCTTCATCCAATTGGGTAATTGTCTCGGAAGAGAAATTGCTCATACTTGGATTTCCTCTGAACCTTCGAAGAGGAATGAGGAAATCATGCTAGAAATGCTCTCTCACATTGGATTAGGTTGGGGGTTGGATGGATATTGTGACATTTAATTCTACCAATACTTTGATCTATGAATGTGTGTGGTATAATCAGTGACCAAACTTCATCTCTTCCCATGAGCAATTAAATCAAGGAATTGGGAAATTGTTCAAGCTTAGAGAGATTGGATTGCCAAGGAATTGGGATCCAATCACTTAAGATTGCCAAGGAGTTCAATGAATGCATTGATTGAGGAAGAGATGAGAATGAACTTGATCCGGAGGATTTCAATATCTCTTGATCCCGATGTTCATTTTATTTTTAGTTCTTACATTTACTTTTCTTGCCATTTTACTTTTTTGCACTTTATTGCTTTCTTTACTTTTATGCTATTTTCTTTTCCTGTTGCTCATCATTCAAATCTGAACTGTCTAACTAGGATAATCAATTTGCTTAATCCGTTAATCTCTGTGGGATTCGACCTCACTCTTTTGTATTACTTGACGACAATTCGGTATACTTGCTGAAGGAAAATTTGTTGAGAGACAAGTTTTCGTGCATCACAATCTTAAGTGATTGGATCCCAATTCCTTGGCTCACCAATCTCTCTAAGCATGAACAATTGCCCAATTCCTTGATTTAAGTGCTCATGGGAAGAGATGAAGTTTGGTCACTGATTATACTACACAAATTTATAGATCAAAGTATTTGTAGGATTACATGTCACTATATCCATCCAAACCCCAATCTAATCCAATGTAAGAAGGCATTTCTAGCATGATCTCCTCATTCCTCTTCCAATGTTCCGAGGAGATCCAATTATGAATAGCTTGTTTCCCAAGATAACTATCCAATTGGATGAAGAACGAAAGCTTTCTAGCAAAATCAAGAGAAAAGAAAGAAGAAGAAGATTGAAAACTAATATTGATCCATCGAATTACACAGAGCTCCCTAACCCAATGAAAGGGGTTTAGTCGTTCATAGCTCTCAAAATGGAAATTGAAATTGTAAAATACATTCTAAAATTAGAACTGCAGTCAGTGTAAAATTTCTAAAATTGAAAAAATAGGTCCCCCTGTCCCCCTAACTTAATTTCTAAGCAATTTATACACTTTCTTCCATTGATCTTCAAGCCTTGAATTGGGCTTTTGGCCTTGATGGAATTGGGTTGAAGATGGCTCTAATTGGTTGCCCTTGGTATTGAGAAGAGATCTGTGTAAAATTTGAATCCTGATGCTTCACGTTTGAGTCGACGTTTGAGAGCAAACATTGACTCAAACGCCATTTAAAATAGACCAGCAAAAACCAGAAAGCTTTGCTGTCATTGGCATTTTCACGCGTACGCGTACTCCATGCTTACGCATGCATTGGTATTTTTTCTCATCCACGCGTACGCGTGCTATACGCTTAAGCGTGCATCACCTTTTTTTCTATCCACGCGTACACGTTAGTGACGCGTGCGCGTCGATTGAAAATTTTCAAATCTAAATTCTGGGCTGAGCATCGCGGACGTTGGAGGCTAGCGTTTGAGGTAACGTTGGACCTCCAACGTCCGATTTTGACGCGTACACGTGACCCATGCGTACGCATGGATGGTCAATTTTTGCCATTCCACGCGTGTGCGTGACACACGCTTGAACGCGGATATCAAATTTTGCGTTTTCACGCGTACGCATCATAGACGCGTATGCGTCATTCAAAAATCTTTCAGCCCCATAATTGATCATTTTCTCACAACGTTGGGGTTAACGTTGGACCCCCCAATGCCACCTCCAACGTGAGCATCAGCCATGTTTACAGAGAAGTGCTCTGTTTCTCTTCCAACGTTTGAGGCAACGTTGGTGGTCCAACTTGGCCACCAACGTTGCTTCCTCTTTATCCTTTCCATGCTCCTTCTTCAACCTTCCTCCATGCCTTCCTTCACCTATCATCAACCAATACATGCATCAAAGCCTTGCTAAAGTCATGACAATTCTAATCATTCTTAGCACACAAGTAATTATAGCATAATTCTCATGAAATTACATCAATATAATCATAATTGGATGATTCTAGGTATGCATGAATTTTTACTCAAATAGCTTACTTATAACTCAGGAAAGTGCATCACAACACAAAACTTAAATCTTGCTTGTCTCTAAGCAAGTACTGAATTTTCAAGAAGAAAGAATGAAACAGAAGGGAGTATTCTTATCAGCAAAGCATTATTAGTAGCTCATGGGGTTTTATGCAGACAATGCAATAGCTAACTTCTTATTGATCTTTAAGCCTAGAATGTCTCCTCCAAGCATCAACTAACATACTGCTATGACCTTTTATTATTTTCTTATCCTTGGTAATTGCTTTTCTTCATTTTCTTTTCCTGTAAACTTTAGCTCAGTGTCATGTGTTGTAGCAGTTTCTTAGTTTATTTGTACTTAACACATTTTCTACTACAGACACTTGGCTCACAAATCTTCTTAAGCCATTGATACCTAACACCTCTTTGGGTTACTAAATGTCTTGTAGCTAGGTTGCTCTTGATAATGGACTTTTGGTTGATAATCCCAGGTTAGTTAACCCAAGTTACCAAGTGTTAAAGCACTCCATAGAACCTAATCATCCAAGCAGATCCTAGTACACCACAGGAATATGTCCTAAGGTCTAAGCTATTCGTGTCTAGCCTTATTAATTGCTTTCTTTTGTTTTTGCTACCACTTTTGGCTTTTCTTTTTCTTTTCTTTTTGTTTTTTTCCCTTTTCAACCAAGGACTTATATTTACTAAGATTCATAGACAGCATGCTAGCTTTCACATAGAAAGAGAATAATCTATCCTTTTATTCATTTATAAGTGAGCTACTACACAATCAGCATACACCACCACTTACTGTTATTTTACTACTTGCTAAAAAAGAACTATTCTACTTCTTTGTTCAAATATTTCTTTTATTTATTTGAAAAGACTTAGGAACAAGACAAGCATTTAACAAGTGAAAATGAAAGCACACACACTTAGACTAGCACACTTATTGCAAAAATTAAATATAACAGGATGCAAAACAACTAAAACTAGAAGCTACTATCAACATGGGCACATTCAGACTTCCAATTTAGAGCAATTTTAAGGGGATGGAATTAAGTGACAATACAACCTCTTGGTAGTGCCTTCTAGTTGCTTCCTCTCTGTTATCATCATCTGTGGCTTTAGTATCCTTTGATGATAATGCATAATTCTTCCAGGGGTTGATTGAATTCTTGCAAAAGCTACTGAAAGCTGCGTGTTCCCCAAGAACTTGAGAGATTGGTATCATGCATGTATATTTATAGGCTTTTAAACTTAGATTGGTGTGTGAACACCAAACTTGGTTTCTTACCTTATGCAGCAAATTGAATCTATGCAAATAATCATCAAGTATTTTTATTTAAAAAAGTAAACTATGAAGCATAAATTGACTATACACTACATAGCAGACTACAAACTAGAAAACAAACTATTGTTAAGTAGTTTTCCTAATTGGTTAGAGCTAGTGACTAGTCATGCTGAGGGTTACAATGTGTTCTTTAATGAAATCTTTGGTGGAACACCAAACTTAGAATTACACATTCTTGCAATACAAAGAATCTACTTAACTCTTTTATTGATAAGCTATGAAAAGAAAATTACCTTTGGTTGGGTTGCCTCCCAACAAGCGCTCTTTTATCGTCACTAGCTTGACGTTCCTCTTTGGCATGGTGGATTGTAGTGCCTTAGGTCTTCTCCCCTTACAGTGAAGCGGTCTCCACTTGATTCCTTAATGATTTCTACATGCTCTAGGGAGAGGACCTTTCTAATAGTGAACACTTGAGGTAATTGAGATGGAATGGTTGGACGATGGGCTGGGATTGGTGGATGGTGGGCTGACATCACTTTGTCTCCAGGGGAAAAACCCCATGTAGGAATCCTTTTATTTCTCCATCCCCTTGGTAATTTCTTCACAAATCTTCCCTCTTCTTCCAGTGGTGCTCCCACGAGTGTTGTGTCAAGAAGTCCCTTGCTAGCTGCTCCTCTCAACTCTTGTGGCTTCGGCTCTTTCTTGAACTCTATTGGTTGCTTCTTCTCTTAAGTTTCTTGTTTATCCATCAAGGAAAACTCCAGATGCTGCTATTGTGGTTCATTTCTATTCTCCTTCAAGGGACTCTCAATGTGCTCTTCTTTTAATTCCTTGCTCTCTTGCTCAGATTCATGCACGGGTTTGAAGGCCTGGAAAGTGAGTTACTCATCATGTATTTTCAATATCAATTCTTCTTGTTCTACATCAATGAGAGCTTTTCCAGTAGCTAGAAATGGTCTCCTCAGAATAATGGGATGGAGGTAGCTTTCCTCCATATCCAGAACAACAAAGTCAGTGGGAAGGAAGTAGTTTTCTAATTTCACCAATACATTTTCAATTAGTCCTTCAGCCTTCTTCTGAGTTTTGTCTGCCAATTGGACGATTACATCCGTGGATCTCAGCTCACTGATTTGCAACTTCTTCATAAGAGATAGAGGCATCACATTTTTGCTAGCTCCTAAGTCGCAGAATCCTCTATCAATTTTTGTCTCTCCTATGGCACATGGAATATGAAAACTCCCTGGATCTTTTTTCTTCATGAGTATGTCTTTCTTGATGAGGGCACTACATTTCTTGTTCATTGTCACTGTTTGTCCCCCTTTTAAGGTTCCCTTCTTGGTCAACAGTTCTTTCATGCACTTGATGTATGTTGGCATCTGTTGAAGAATTTTGATGAAGGGGATGTTGACACTGAATGTTGCAAAAATGTCTAGGAATCTTGAATATGACCTGCCTTCCTCACTTCCCTTGAGTCTCTGTGGGAATGGTGCTTGTGACACAAAGGGCTCGAGGTATTCTTTCTCTTTTTGTTCATTCCTCTGTTCAGGGCTAGCCATTTCTTCTATCTCCCTTACATCATTCCTTAGTTTTCCTTCGTCATCCTCTGAGTGTATGGAGAATTCTTCTTTCAGACCTTCTTCACTGCTTAGATTGATTGACTTGCATTCTTCCCACCTTACCTTCTTCATTTTCCCTCTTGGATTTTTCTCTGTATCACTTGGGAAACTATCAGTGGGCCTTGGAAATTATTGTGAAAGATGTCCTACTTGAAATTTGAGATTCTTAAGAACCTCCCCTCGGCTTTTCATAATACCTCTCTCCTCTTCCCGAAATTTTTTCATGTCTTCACACTCTTTGAGGTTTGCAAGCATAGCTTCCATTCTGGCCATTCTATCATCATCACGTGGTGCTGATTGGTTGGAATTGGAGTGTTGAGAGTGGTTATTGTGGCTTTGGTATGGTGAATGTGAATAAGTGTTTTGTGTGGTCTGGTATGGTTTGTGGTTGGAGTTTTGGTGAGTGAAGTGGTTGTATTGGGTTGGATTGTGTGGTCTGTGGTCTTGGCCTTGATTTTGTTGGTTTCCCCACCCAAAGTTTGGGTGGTTTCTCTAACCAGAGTTATAGGTTTTAGAGTAAGGATCATTAGCTTGCCTAGATGAGTTTCCAAGGTAATTAGCTTCCTCCCAGTTGGCTCCTTCTTCTGTCTCCAATTCTTTTTGAGGTGATGGTTGAGTGTGGATAGCTGCAGCCTGATTCTTCTCCATTTGTTTAGTCAATTCAGCCAGTTACTTGGTGATCATCTTGTTCTGGGCCAGGATTGTATCCATATGGTTTAATTCCAAGACTCCCCTGTTGTTGCTTCTGTCATAGGCATAAAAGTACTCATTGTCAGCCACTGTCTCTATCACATCAATTGCTTCCTCAATGGTCTTCTTCTTGTTTAGGAAACCTCTAGATGAGTGATCTACAGCTTTCCTTGATTCACAATTCAGCCTTTCATAGAAGATGTGAATTTGCACCCACTTTTTAAGCATGTCAGGGGGCATTTCTTTGTCAAATCCTTGAATCTCTCCCAGGCTTCATAAAGAGTTTCACCATCCTGCTGTCTGAATGTTTGCACTTCAGTTCTCAGCCTGTTTACTCTTTGTGGAGGGTAGAACCTTGTCAAGAATCTGCTCATTACATCTTCCCAGGTTGTCAAGCTTTCCTTCGAAAATAACTCTAGCCATTTTGAAGCTTTTTCCCTCAAAGAAAATAGAAACAGTAGCAATCTATAAGTGTTAGGATGAACACCATTAGATTTAACCGTGCCACATATCCTTTGGAATTTTGTGAGATGCTCATTAGGATCCTCTTGTGCACTTCCTCCAAAAGAACAGTTGTTTTGGACAAGAGTTTTGAGATGAGACTTCAATTCAAATGGATAGTTAGCCTCTGAATGCTGCTACCACAATTACCTGGATTTGGATTGATGTATGATCCCAGGACTCTCCTCTCTTGTCCAGCTGGGTTAGCTCCACCTCTTCTGGCATGGTTATTCACCTCTTCTTCATGATGGTTTTCCACATCCTCCTCCATGGTTATATCAAAGTATTCCTCCTCTTTTTCTGCACCAACAACCCTCTTTCCTCTTGATTCCCTTCTTAATATAAGGAAGGTTCTCTCCGGTTCACTATCAAAGGAAGTTGAAGTTTCTTTTCTCCTACCTGTCATACAATGAACAAGTACAAGAAACAGCAAGTTTAAAGTCTACTAAGACAGAGTATAGTTAGCTTGGTTAGAGAAATTTATCAAATAGTTAGTAGGTTAGCTTGCTGGAAAGTAAAGAAGTAAGGTAAAATTAAAGATAAATAACTAATAGAAAATTATAGAGAATAAAATGAACAACTGAAATTAAATTGCAATTAATCAAAAGAAAAAGTAAAGTGCTCAATCTAGTTATCCTTCAATTTAGTAATTGTCAATACAAAACCAATCCCCGGCAATGGCGCCATAAACTTGATGCGCGGGAATTTGCCCCTCGACAAATTTCCTTCCGACAAGGGCACCGGATTGTCGTCAAGTAAAAACTCACAAAAGAGTGAAGTCAAATCCCACAGGGATTGGTAGATCGAGCAATGTTAATTGGAAAATTATACTAGTTGAGCAGAATCGGAAGTGAAATTGGAATTGCAGAAAGTAAAATTGGCGGGAAACTTAAATTGCAAGAAATTAAAATAACAAAAAATTAAATTGCAGGGAATTAAAGTGCAGAAGCTTAAATTGCAAGAAATTAAATGGGAAGGGAGATTAAGCATGAAATTAAAGAGCAGAAAGTAAATAGAATGGGTAGATTAGAGAATGGGAAATTGGGTTCAGGAGATGTATAATTCTCCAGATCAAATTCATATTCATCTCTTCCGCAATCAATGCATTCATTGATCTCCTTGGCAATCTTAAGGGATTGGATCCCAATTCCTTGGCTCACTAATCTCTCTAAGCATGAACAATTGCCCAATTCATAGATCAAAGTATTGGTAGGATTACATGTCACTATATCCATCCAAACCCCAATCTAATCCAATGTGAGAAAGCATTTCTAGCATGATCTCCTCATTCCTCTTCTAAGGTTCCGAAGAGATCCAATTATGAATAGCTTCTTTCCCAAGATAACTATCCAATTGGATGAAGAACGAAAGCTTTATAGCAAAATCAAGAGAAAAGAAAGAAGAAGAAGATTAAAAACTAATATTGATCCATTGAATTACACAGAGCTCCCTAACCCAATGAAAGGGGTTTAGTTGTTCATAGCTCTCAAAATGGAAATTGGAATTGTAAAATACATTCTGAAATTAAAAGTGCAGTTAGTGTAAAATTTCCAAAATCGAAAAAATAGGTCCCCCCGTCCCTCTAACTTAATTTCTAAGCTATTTATACACTTTCATCCATTGATCTTCGAGCCTTGAATTGGGCTTTTGGCCTTGATGGAATTAGTTTGAACATGGCTCCAATTGGTTGCACTTGGTGTTGAGAAGAGATCAGTGTAAAATTTGAATCCTGACGCTTCACGTTTGAGTCAATGTTTGAGAGCGAACGTTAGCTCAAACGCCATTTAAAACAGACCAGCAAAAACCAAAAAGCTTTGCTGTCATTGGCGTTTGACTCAACGTTGGAGGGCCAACTTCAGCTAACCCACGCGTGCGCGCACTGTGTACTTCAGCGCAAAAGGGTAAAAAATGATCATCCATGCATACGCGTGCTTCACGCGTGCGCGTGGATGCAAGATTTTCATTTTACAGTTTTAAAATGAAGCATGGGACATTGGTCTCAGCGTTGGACCTCAAACATTCCCCCCAACGTTGGACTTTTCACGCGTACGCACACTCCACGCTTACACGTGCACTGGTATTTTTTCTCATCCACGCGTACGCGTGCTGTACGCTTAAGCGTGCATCACCTTTTTTTCTATCACTGACACGTACGCGTCGATTTAAAATTTTCAAATCTGAATTCTGGGTTGAGCATCGCAGACATTGGAGGCAAGCATTTGAGGTAACGTTGGACCTCCAACGTTCGATTTTGACGCGTACGCGTGACCCACACATACACGTGGATGGTCAATTTTTGCCATTCAACGCGTGCGCGTGACGCACGCTTGCGCGCGGATATTAAATTTTGCGTTTTCACGCATACGCATCATAAACGTGTACGCATCACTCAAAAATCTTTCAGCCCCAGAATTGATCATTTTCTCACAATGTTGGGGTTAACGTTGGACCCCCAACGCCACCTCCAACGTGGGCATCAGCCATGTTTACAGAGAAGTGCTCTGTTTCTCTTTCAACGTTTGAGGCAACATTGGTGGTCCAACTTGGCCACCAATATTGCTTCCTCTTCATCCTTTCCATGCTCCTTCTTCAACCTTCCTCCATGCCTTCCTTCACCTATCATCAACCAATAAATGCATCAAAGCCTTGCTAAGGTCATGACAATTCTAATCATTCTTAGCACACAAGTAATTATATCATAATTCTCATGAAATTGCATCAATATAATCATAATTGGATGATTCTAGGTATGCATGAATTTCTACTCAAATGGCTTACTTATAACCCAAGAAAGTTTATAAAACCTATTAAAAACAAAGAAAAAGGCTAGTGAAACTAGCCTAAGATGCCTTGGCATCAGTGAAGCAGAGAGCCCTGGAGCAAGGTGAAGGCCACCAAAGGCGTTGCCAACTCAAGTCTGGGCATTGATAATGCCTTCCTTGCTTTAAGATTGATGACGTTGCCAACTTGAGAATTCAAGTTTGCAATGCCTTTATTACTCCATCTATGAAGACATTGCTAACTCTGGTTTCTAAGTTAGCAACGCCTTCCCATTGTAGCATCACCACCTTCCTCATTTCATCTGTGAAGGAGTTGCCAACTTGGTTTCTAAGTTAGCAACTCCTTCCCTTTTTAATAACAAAGGCATTGGCAAGTTGATTTTTTAAGTTGGTAACGCCTTCTTTTATGCAAAACATGGAAGGTTGGTGATCAAAGCATGAAGGCGTTGGCAACTTGATTCTCAAGTTGGCAACGCCTTCCTTAATTTAATAAGGAAGATGGAAAACAAAGTTTAATGGAGGAGTTGTCAACGCTAGCCTAGGAGTTACCAACGTGTTCACAAGATATCATTAAAGGCGTCACTAACTTGGAAAATCAAGTTAGCAACTCCATTGAAATTGTTGCCCTTGGGAGTAGATGAAGGCGTTGGTGACTTGGGTGTATGAAGGAGTTTTTACTGATAACGTGCCCGATGAGTAGCTTGGAAAATTTTGCTATTGTGCGTGCGCACAAACCAGTGTGCATACGCACAATAAGAATTGTTGCTACTGTGCGCACGCATAACCTAGTATGCCTACGCACAAAGGGGAATATGGCCAGAATGCGCACGCGAGGGACGAAGGATGTGTATGCACAATGAGAATTATTGCTACTGTGCGTATGCATGATCCTGTATGCATATGCACGTAAGGATTTTTACGTAGACATGCGTATGCACAAGTAGACGTGCGTACGCATAAGAGAAGATCTCCCGTGCAAAGCCTCAAGTCCAACGAAGCCCATTTCCTAATCCGGAAGGCATGATTGAAAGCCTTTCAAAGAGTCAAAGGATCATTATAAATAGGAGGGAGCTTTGTACTTGAAGGGACTTTACTTTGGAGCTCATACTTTACATCACGTTTACTTTCATCTTTGCTTGTAGTTTTTTTTTCTTTTACTTTTGTACTTAGCTTAATTTCCATTTTTGAATTCTAGTTTGTACTTGGAGCTATGAGTCACTAAACCCCATTTTCAGTAGGGGGAGAAGCTCTGTTGATTTTAATGGATTAATACTTCTTCTTTTCTTCTCAATTTAAGTTAGTTTATCTAAGAGGAAACTCTTGTGCTTCATAGATTCAGTCACTATTGAGAGAGGGATTGAATCTACTTGAATTGTGTGATAAACTTGAGAAAGGAGTCATAAAATTCAGTTTGGGGTTTATCCTCTCATGATTCTCTTAGTTGATACATTCTTGGTTTGGTATGTGAGATATAACCACGTTGAATTGAAATTCTAGGAATTGTGTGGTAATGACTGGAATTCACACCCCATTCAAAATTGGGGAATTAGTCCTTTTGGCAAGCGCACCAAAATTATCGTCAAGTAATAACCCACAGTGGAGTGGGATCGTATCCATAGAGATTGGTAAATTCGAGCAGTTTTAATCAATTGATGAATTAGTCAAGCGGATCAATAGGATTGTAGAGTGCAGAATTGTAAATGAAATAAATGTAAATGACTAGAATATAAAGAAAAGCAATAAAGTGCAAAAATATAAATGGCAGAAAGCAGTAAAGTGTAGAATTATAAATGACTTGAATGTAAACGGGAATGGGGAATTGCTGAATGTAAAAATAAGCAGTAAAGAAATGGATAGATAAGAATGGGGAAATTCATTGAGATTGGGAGATGTTGTCTCTTTGGATCAAATCTAGCTTATATCCTCTTCAATCATGCAACTCATTGACCTCTTGGCAATCATGATTGATTGAGCCCCAATCCCTTGGTGACTCAATCTCTCATTTCTTGATCAATAGCCAATTCCTTGGTCTAATTGCTCATGAAGAGATATATGCTTGGTCCCTGATTATACCACACACCATCATAGGTCCAAGTAGAGGGAGGATTATATGTCACATATCCAAACACCAAAACCCATATTCTACTCTAGTGTGAGAAGGGATTTCAAGCATGATTTCATGTTTCCTTTCCCAAGGTTCCCATGAAACCCAATTGTATTCAATCTCTTTCCCAAGATAATTGAATATTAATCATTAAGAACGAAATTCCTTCTAGCAAATCAAAGAGAAGATGAAGAGAAGAAAGATTTCACTATCATTCATCCATCAAGTACAATAGAGCTCCTTCTCTCAATGAGAGGGAAGTTAGCTACTCATAGCTCAAAAAGTACTCAAAAGTGAAGTTTAAAAGTGGATCTAAAACTGACTGCTTAACCCCCTTCTTCAGTACTCCTTGGGAGAATTTATACTACTCCTAGTAATATAAAAGAATTACAAAAGTGAAAAAGGAAAATTACATTTTGGAGGGAAAAGAAAACACTCAATAAGCATGACTTCTTAGCTGGCGTGTGGCTGGCGCTTCTCTGGCGTGTCACGTGCCCTTCATTTCCAGCTTGGCGTGCCACGCCTAATCCTTCAAGTGGCACGCTCGTCCCTCTCTCAACCTTGGCATGCCACGCCTTCGAACTCAAGTGGCACGCCATAGTGGATTTCTTATGTTGGTGTGCCACGCCTTCGAGCTCAAGTGGCACACCCCTTGCCTTTCTCACTTCTCTTTGCCTCTGGAAACTTGTACTAGCGTGCCACGCCCAAGGTCTGGCGTGCCACGCCCTTGCTTTGTGTTTGGCTAGGCTTCTCTGGAAATTTGAACTAGCGTTGCACGCCTAGGGTCTGGCGTGCCACGCCCCTTTTGTGAGTGAGTGGTTCCTCTGTTTGGCGTGCCACGCCACGAACTCAAGTGGCACGCCCCAATGCTTTGCTCTGAATGACACTAGCATGACATGCCTGGTTGCTCAAGTGGCACGCCTAAATGAAGAATAGTGAATGGCGTGCCACGCCTTCGATACCAAGTGGCATGCCCCATGTAATTGGCCTTCTTCATCCTCTCTGGAAACTTAAACCAGTGTGCCACGCCTAGAGGCTGGCGTGCCACGCCCATGATCTTGTCTTGGTTCCAGTGGTTGGCGTGCCACGCCTCAGTCTTCAAGTGGCACGCCATAGTGAAATGCCAAGGTTGGCGTGCCACGCCTTCGATACCAAGTGGCACGTCCAGTCCTTGCTTTTGGTCCTTTGTGCATTGGCGTGCCACGCCTGGTTGCTCAAGTGGCACGCCCAGTCTTCAATTGCGTTCAACCCCCTTCTCTGGATTGTTGTACCAGTGTGCCATGCCATGCTGCTCAAGTGGCACGCCCATGGGTTTGTGAACTCTTCAAGCTTGGCGTGCCACGCCTGGGTTCTCAAGTGGCACGCCCAAGTGACTTCTTTGGGCTAGCGTGCCACGCCTTCGATACCAAGTGGCACGCCATAGTGAAGGTTCTTCTTGGAATGGTGAGTTCGCGTGCCACGCCCCTTTGCTCAAGTGGCACGCCAATAGTAATTGATGGGCCAGGCGTGCCACGCCCAGTCTCTGGCGTGCCACGCCCACATGTATGCTTGGACTTCTTCTTTGGACTTTAGTACTGGCGTGCCACACCCAGCTCCTGGCGTGCCACGCCAGTGCATTTTTGTTGCGTTTGCTTCAAGTGGCACGCCTGTTTCACACGCCCAGCTTCTTGTTTGTCTTCTTCCCAATTTTTTATGCTTTTCTCACCTGCAATTCAACACAACTCATCTCAAAGTAGTGTACCATAATATTCATCAAATAATGCATGAATTGTACTGATCAAATGAGGTTTATGCGCTTTTATGGTCTTCTTTATGCAAGAAAGAAGGGTAAATGATGCAAGTCATCACAACACCAAACTTAAGTTTTGCTTGTCCCAAGCAAATCAATGTGAGTAAACCTTTATAACTTGAGGCCTTGGCTTTGAGTGATTGCAATACAACTAAGAGTAAGAATAAGTGTTTAACACATGTATGAATGTTTTAATGTTATGGGAAGCTCTTGGATCCTTGAGGGTTCTTTCAGGTGTAGGCCTTAGGGGTCCTTTCTATTGATTGTCACCTTGAAGTAGTAAGGGTTGTTTTGCTTTCTTGACCACGACTCTAAGTGTTTTGTCTCAAGACAACCCTTTATTAAAGCTTTCAATTAGCACTCCTAAACTAGTTGGTTTTAGGGTACTAGGTGTTGAGACACCCCTAAGAATTTACTTGCCCAGGTCTCTTCTTGACACATCTTCACCACAAGCATCTACTAAGATCTTTAATTCTTTTTGAGCTTTTTAATGTTTCTTTTTCTATCCCAGTAGTTGATACTCAGAGCCTTGGGTCTTTATTACCTACTACCTCTTGGTTCTATGGATATTCAAGGAACACCCTTTGGCCTTCCCTGGTTATTCCTTCTAGGACTAGTTGCTTTTCCATGACTCATTTTCTTTTTAGTTCATCCAAGGTTCTACACTTGGTTTCTTATTTCATAGTTTGTTTGAGAATCCAGCTTGGCCTTAGTCTCTCTTATTGTTTTTGCACAACTCACAGTGACTCTTATGGGGACAAACTCTACTTTTATTTATGTTGGAATGAAGACTTGAAATACATGGCATTTTCTTTCTTGAAAAAGAAGAACTCATAAAGAATTCAAACAGGAATTTAAAACTAAGCAAAAAGCATAAACTATCCTAGCATGATTATTTATTCAGAAAGTAAATAAAGCAAAAAACTTAAACAAGATTTCAGAAATTGGAAAGTGTCAACCATGGGACTCAACAACCTTGGGCAGCTTCATCTTTAGTTCATTGGCCCCTTCCATTTGTCCTTCTTCTTGGAGGGGAAAGAGCCACCTTCATCTGGCTTGGAGGAACCTTCTTGTGCTTTGGCATCCTTGGGCTTCCAAAATCCTACCATTCTCATATAATTCCTTTCATCCTCCTTATGTTTGGCTAGGATTTCCTCCTATCTTGCACTTAGCTCTTCCATTCCTTGCATGAAGGTTGGGTATCCTGGGTTTAGAGCGGCTACGGCGTTACACAAGTGATTCAGCTTCACTTGTGTGTTGATGTCATACTGCTTCCTAGATATGGTTCTGGCATCATAGAGATGTCTGAATTCGGCCAAGTTCCTCTGTTGCCATTTGCCTTGCTCTGCTATTTTGTCCAGTGCACTTTGCACCTCTCTCCAGTCAAATTGTTCTTGCTGCTTCTTCCTCATGTGCCCCCAATTCCCTTAGAGTTGTTGAATGTTTTGGTTGACTTGGCTCCATTGTTGTTGTTGGGTTTCCTTAAGTTGATTGACATCTTCCCTCAAGTGGTGTAGATCTCCCTTCATTTGGTGTACATCTCCTTGCAGTTGCTCCCAGTTGAATCCCTTTGGAAATTACTGATATTGATATTGTGGTGGTGGTTGAAGTGCCAGGAATTGAGGTAGCTCTTCTACCTCCTCTTCTTCTTGTTGTTGTTGTTGTTCATGGGCCTGAGCTCTTCGTTTTTTGGCCCTATAAAATGGGTGCACAACTACCACCTTGGCCATCTTCTTGGCAGTTATGAACTTGTCTTGCTTCACAAGCACTTCATCAATGATCTTTTCAACTCCAGCCTCATCACATAGCCTCTGTATAATGCTGGGGAATGCCAACCTTGTGTTGTCACTGGTGCTTTTCAGCACTTTGTTGATGTTGTTGGCAATCATCTCCCCCACGTTAATGTTCTCTCCTTTCATGATGCTGTAGATGAGTACAGCTCTCTCCTTGGTCACCTCTGAAGTGTTGGATGTGGGGATTAGGGACCTCCTCACAAATTCTAGCCACCCTCTAGCTTGGGGGCTCAAATCTCTTCTCCTCAATTGGTTAGGTACACCATCCTTGTCATTGATCCAATGCACATGCATCACACAAATCTCATTTAGGATCTCATCGAACCCAGGGTCTTGCTGCTTCATTCTTTCTTCATAGCTCCGAGTGGAGCTTGTCCTCTTCACCATTAGCATCCTTTCTATGCTAGAGGGGCTGTAGTCAATGGACTTCCCCCTTACATAGCTAATGTGGCCATATTGTTGCCCTGGTTGAGGCACTGCGTTGGCATAGAATTCCCTCACCAAGCTCTCTACCACTTTCCTTGGTGGGTTGCATAGAAGTGACCAACCTCTATTGTTGATTTCAATGTGCTCATTCCTCCCTAATTGGAACCCAACTTCTGGAATGATCTCCCTCTCACTCACCCAACCATAGAATTGGTTTTGGTTGAATGCGGAGAGGAACTTGTAGTCATTAAAGGAGCTTGAGGACCCAGAGGTTGGTTCCTTGACTTTTTTTTTCTTTGAGGCTGAACTTTTTGGTGGTGCCATGAGTTTGAGAGAGTGTGTTTGAAAGTGAAATGGAGTTGCAAGAAAGAACAAGCAAAATAAGGTTTTGCTCCAACACCAAACTTAGGACTTGATTGTCCCAATCAAGAAGAAAAAGAAAGAAAGAAAGTAGGGAAAGAGATGGTAAAAGATGAAAAGAGAAAGGAAGGTGAGGGTCGTATGCTCTTCGTGTGTGATTGGGGTTGTTTGAAGTGGAATAGGAGATGGTGAAGTGAGGTTTTTATAATGGGTGAATGTTGTGGTGGGAAGGGTGGGAAATGAAAAGGGTAAATGTTTTCCCACTTGGGGAGTGGCGCCTAGCATGGGAAGATGCGCCAACTCTTTTCTCACTGTGTCTTCTGCGTGTGTTGAGTTCCAAAGTGTAAGTACACTTTTACTTCCTTGCTTTGTGAGTTGTTTACCATGTGGGAGCCATCTTCTCTCCTGAAATGAAATTGACCCCATGACAAAAGAACCCTTTCACATTCCTTCTCATCAAGAATGAATTGGATTGCAACTGATGGGTGTCCCTTGGAACACCAAACTTAATTCTTTGGCATCTCAATAAATTGGTTTTATCATTGTGTATTTAATGTGTTCATAAGAGTGGAATAACATAAATCTTTTCATTCTCTTTTGATTCCAATTCCTCTGAACTCATTAAACCATATTCATGTTTTTACCCAAAGCATTAAGTGCTTTCAAATTGGGTGACTTGGGCTGCTAGATGATTCTTGGTGGTGGCCACACCAAACTTAATCTTTGGACTTACTCTTCAAATCAAGATATAAATTTTTTGTAAGCCTAGATTAAGTTAGTGAGAGGCCACACCAAACTTAGCACATTAGCTAGTCCTCAGCCCAATCACTCATCATGATCAATGCCTTCATCAAGCTGCGATTCCGGAATAGAAAAAAAAATGTAAAGAAAATCTAGCTACCAAAGCTAAAATCAAACATTCTAATCTGCAATTGTAAATGAATCCTAATATGGTAATGTAAGATAAATGAGAGATTGAAAATTAAACTACCTAATGCAACAAATTTTTAAACTACTTCTTAGAAAAGTAACTAAATCAAAAAGGATAAAGTGTCGGGATGCCTCCCAACTAGCACTTCTTTATTGTCATTAGCTTGACATTCCTTCATCTTCAGCTGAGCTTGTAGCTCACTTCCTGCTCCTCTAAGGAGCCTCCCAAGTAGTGTTTGAGTCTATGGCTATTGACAGTAAAAGTTCTCTGAGTCTTGTTGGTGCACGAAATTGTGATCATCAATGGCGCCAACAACATGGTACGCACAATTGTAATCTCAACTCTTTGTCACAACTCCGCCAACTAACCAGCAAGTGCACTGGGTCGTCCAAGTAATAAACCTTACGTCAGTAAGGGTCGATCCCACGGAGACTGTCGGCTTTAAGCAAGCTATGGTCACCTTGTAAATCTCAGTCAGGCGGATTCAAATGGTTATGGAGAATTGATAATTAAAATATGAATAAAACATAAAATAAGATAGAGATACTTATGTAATTCGTTGGTAGGAATTTCAGATAAGAGTATGAAGATGCTTTGTTCCTTCTGAACCTCTGCTTTCCTATTGCCTTCTTCCAATCATTCATACTCCTTTCCATGGCAAGCTTTATGTTGGGCATCACTGTTGTCAATGGCTACTTCCCATCCTCTCAGTGAAAATGTTCCAAATGCGCTGTCACCGCACGGCTAATCATCTGTCGGTTCTCGATCATGTTGGAATAGGATCCATTGATCCTTTTGCGTCTGTCACTATGCCCAACACTCGCGAGTTTGAAGCTACTTTATGAGTCTTGGCCGTGACCCAAAGCATTTGTTTCCAGTATTACCACCAGATACATAAATGCCACAGACACAAAACCGGGTAAACCTTTCTAGATTGTGACTCAGCTTTGCTAGAGTCCCCAATTAGAGGTGTCCAGAGCTCTTAAGCACACTCTTTTTGCTTTTGGACCACGACTTTAACCGCTCAGTCTCATGTTTTCACTTGACACCTTCACGCTACAAGCACATGGTTAGGGACAGCTTGGTTTAGCCGCTTAGGCCAGGATTTTATTCCTGTGGGCCCTCCTATTTTTCAAATCATCAATAACATTTCTCCTTTTTCATTATTCTTTCAAGAGCCAACATTTTTAACATTAATAAACAATATCAAAAATATGCACTGTTCAAGCATTCATTCAGAAGAACAAAAGTATTGCCACTACATCAAAATAATTAAACTATTTTAAAATTCAAAATTCATGTACTTCTTTTTCTTTTTGAAATTAAAAACATTTTTCTTTTAAGAGAGGTGATGGATTCACAGGTCATTCATAGCTTTAAGACATAGACACTAAGACACTAATGATCATGTAATAAAGATACAAACATAGATAAACATAAAGCATAAAAATTCAAAAAACAGAAAATAAAGAACAAGAAAATTAAAGAACGGGTCCACCTTAGTGATGGCGGCTTGTTCTTCCTCATGAAGATCTTATTGAGTGCTTGAGCTCCTCAATGTCTCTTCCTTGCCTTTGTTGCTCTTCTCTCACGATTCTTTGATCTTCTCTAATTTCATGAAGGAGGATAGAATGCTCTTGGTGCTCCACCCTTAGTTGTCCCATATTGGAACTTAATTCTCCTAGGGAGGTGTTAATTTGCTCCCAATAGTTTTGTGGAGAAAAATGCATCCCTTGAGGTATCTCAGGAATTTCATGATGAGGAATTTCCTCATGCTCTTGTCCATGATTGGGATCTCTTGTTTGCTCTATCCTTTTCTTAGTGATCGGCTTGTCCTCATTAATGAGGATGTCTTCCTCTATGTCAATTCCAGCTGAATTGCAGAGGTGACAAATGAGATGAAGGAAGGCTAACCTTGCCAAAGTAGAAGACTTGTCCGCCACCTTGTAAAGTTCTAGAGATATAACCTCATGAACTTCTACTTCCTCTCTAATCATGATGCTATGGATCATGATAACCCGGTCTATAGTAACTTCAGAGCGGTTGCTAGTGGGAATGATTGAGCGTTGGATGAACTCCAACCATCCCCTAGCCACTGGCTTGAGGTCATGCCTTCTTAGTTGAACCAGCTTCCCTCTTGAATCTCTCTTCTATTGAGCTCCCTCTTCACAAATGTCTATGAGTACTTGGTCCAACCTTTGATCAAAGTTGACCCTTCTAGTTTAGGGGTGTGCATCTCCTTGCATCATTGGCAAGTTGAATGCCAACCTTACATTTTTTGGACTGAAATCTAGGTATTTCCCCCGAACCATTGTAAGCCAATTCTTTGGATCCGGGTTCACGCTTTGATCATGGTTCTTGGTGATCCATGCATTGGCATAGAACTCTTGAACCATTAAGATTCTGACTTGTTGAATGAGGTTGGTGAGAACTTCCCAACCTCTTCTTCGGATCTCATATCGGATCTCTGGATATTCACCCTTTTTGAGCTTGAAAGGGACCTCGGGAATCACTTTCTTCTTGGCCACAACTTCATAGAAGTGGTCTTGATGCACCCTTGAGATGAATCTCTCCATCTCCCATGACTCAGAGCTGGAAGCTTTTGCCTTCCCTTTTCTCTTTCTAGAGGTTTCTCCGGCCTTTGGTGCCATAAATGGTTATGAAAAAACAAAAAGCAACACTTTTACCACACCAAACTTAGAAGGTTTGCTTGTCCTCGAGCAAAAGAATAAGGAAGAGAGTAGAGGAAGAAGAAATAGAGGAGATGGGGGGGTTAGTATTTTGGTCAAGGGGGAGAAGTAGTGTTTAAGATGTGTGAAAATGAAGGGGTGAAGATGGGTTTATATAGGAGTGGGGAGAGGGTAAGGTTCGGCCATGTATGGGTGGGTTTGGGAGGGAAAGGGGTTTGAATTTGAATGGTGAGGTAGGTGGGGTTTATGACGGATGGATGTGGATTGGTGAAGGGTATTTGGGGAAGAGTATTATGAAAAGGTGTAAAGAAGAGAGAGAGTGAGTTGAGGTTGGTGGGGATCCTGTGGGATCCACAGATCCTGAGGTGTCAAGGATTTCTCATCCTTGCACCAATTAGGCATGCAAAACACCCTCTGTTGCCAATCCTCGCGTTAAACGCCAGGTTGCTACCTATTTCTGGTGTTTAACGCCAGCTTCTTGCCCTTTTCAGGCGTTAAATGCCAGTCTGGTGCCCATTTCTGGCATTAAACGACCAGAATGGTGCCAGACTGGGCGTTTAACGCCCATTCTGCTGCCCTTACTAGCGTTTAAACGCCAGTAGGCTTCTCCTCCAGGGTGTGCTATTTTTCATTCTATTTTTTTTAGTTTGTTTTTGCTTTTTCAATTGTTTTTGTGACTTCACATGATCATCAACCTACAGAAAACATAAAATAATAATGGAAAATAAAAATTTAACATAGATAAGTATAATTGGGTTGCCTCCCAACAAGCGCTTCTTTAATGTCAATAGCTTGACAGTGGGCTCTCATGGAGCCTCACAGATACTCAGAGCATGATGATGGCCTCTTAACACCAAACTTAGAGTTTGGTTGTGGCCTTCCAACACCAAACTTAGAGTTTGAATGTGGGGATTTTGTTTGAATCTGCATTGAGAGAAGCTTTCTATGCTTCCTCTCCATGGTTACAGAGGGAGATCCTTGAGCTTTAAACACAAGGGAGTCCTCATTCACTTGAAGGACCAATTCTCCTCTGTCAACATCAATCATAGCTTTTGATGTGGCTAGGAAGGGTCTGCCAAGGATGATGGATTCATCATACACTTCCCAGTGTCTAGGATTATGAAATCAGCAGGGATGTAGTGGCCTTCAACCTTTACCAAGACATCCTTTACAAGTCTATAAGCCTGTTTTCTTGAATCGTCTGCCATCTCTAATGAGATTCTTGCAACTTGTACCTCAAGGATTCCTAGCTTCTCCATTACAGAGAGAGGCATGAGGTTTATGCTTGACCCTAGGTCACACGGAGCCTTCTCAAAGGTCATGATGCCTATGGTATAAGGTATTGAGAACTTTTCAGGATCTTGTTTCTTCAGAGGTAATTTCTGCCTAGTCAAGTCATCCAATTCTTTGGTGAGCAAGGGGGGTTCCTCCTCCCAAGTCTCATTACCAAATAGCTTGGCATTTAGCTTCATGATTGCTCCAAGGTACTTAGCAACTTGTTCTTCAGTAACATCTTCATCCTCTTCAGAGGAAGAATACTCATCAGAGCTCATGAATGGCAAAAGTAAATTCAATAGAATCTCTATGGTCTCAGTGTGAGCCTCAGATTCCCATGGTTCCTCATTAGGAAACTCCTTGGAGGCCAGTGGACGTCCATTGAGGTCTTCCTTAGTGGAAATCACTGCTTCTTCCTCCTCTCCAAGTTCGGCCGTGTGGGTAATATTGATGGCCTTGCACTCTCTTTTTGGATTCTCTTCTATATTACTTAGGAGAGTACTAGGAGGGAGTTCAGTAATTTTCTTACTCAGCTGACCCACTTGTGCCTCCAAATTTCTAATGGAGGATCTTGTTTCAGTCATAAAACTTTGAGTGGTTTTAATTAGATCAGAGACTACAGTTGCTAAGTCAGAGTAGCTCTGCTTAGAATTCTCTGTCTGTTGCTGAGAAGATGATGGAAAAGGCTTGCTATTGCTAAACCTATTTCTTCCACCATTATTGTTGTTGAAGCCTTGTTGAGGCCTCTGTTGATCCTTGCATGAGAGGTTTGGATGATTTCTCCATGACGGATTACAAGTGTTTCCATAGGGTTCTCCCATGTAATTCACCTCTTCCATTGCTGGGTTCTCAGGATCATAAGCTTCTTCTTCAGATGAAGCTTCTTTGGTACTGCCTGTTGCTGCTTGCATTCCAGACAGAGTTTGAGAAATCATATTGACTTGTTTAGTCAATATTTTGTTCTGAGCCAATATGGCATTCAGTGTATCAATCTCAGGAACTCCTTTCTTCTGATTGGTCCCATTATTCACAGGATTCCTTTCAGAAGTATACATGAATTGGTTATTTGCAACCATTTCAATGAGTTCCTAAGCTTCTACAGACGTCTTCTTCAGATGAAGAGATCCTCCAGCAGAGCTGTCCAATGACATCTTGGACAGTTCAGATAGACCATCATAGAAAATACCTATGATGCTCCATTCTGAAAGCATGTTAGAAGGACACCTTTTGATCTATTGCTTATATCTTTCCCAGGCTTCATAGAGGGATTCACCTTCCTTCTGTCTGAAGGTTTGGACTTCCACTCTAAGCTTGCTCAATTTTTGAGTTGGAAAGAATTTTGCCAAGAAGGCATTGACTAGATTTTCCCAAGAGTTCAGGCCTTCTTTAGGTTGTGAATCCAACCATGTTCTAGCTCTGTCTCTTACAGCAAAGGGAAAAAGTATAAGCTTGTAGACCTCGGGATCAACCCCATTGGTCTTGACAGTGTCACAGATTTGCAAGAATTCAGCTAAGAACTGATGAGGATCTTCCAATGGAAGTCCATAAAACTTGCAATTCTGTTGCATCAGAGAAACTAATTGAGGCTTAAGCTCAAAGTTGTTTGCTCCAATGGCAGGGATTGAGATGCTTCTCCCACAGAAGTCAGGATTAGGTGCAGTAAAGTCACCAAGCACCTTCCTTGCATTGTTGGTATTGTTGTTGTTTTCGGCTGCCATAGCTTCTTCTTATTTGAAAAGTTCTGTTAGGTCCTCTATAGAGAGTTGTACTTTAGCTTCTCTTAGCTTTCTCTTCAAGGTCCTTTCAGGTTCAGGATCAGCTTCAACAAGAATGCCTTTGTCCTTGCTCCTGCTCATATGAAAAGAGAGGAGAAGAAAATTTGGAATCCTCTATGTTACAGTATAGAGATTCCTTGAGGTGTCAGAGGTAAAGAAGAATAGAAGGAGAAGGTAGAGAAGAAGGAATTCGAACTTATGAAGAGGGATAAAGTTTGAATTGTACATTGAGGAGGAGTGTTAGTCCATAAATAGAAGGATGTGAGAAGAGGGGAAGAATTTTCAAAAATAAAGTAAAAAGATTTTGAAATAATTAAGAGACATTTTGAAAATTTGGTAAATGATTTTCGAAAACTAAGATTGGGGAAGAAATTAAGTGATTTTTAAAAAAAAAGATTTTGAAATTAAAAAAAATATATGATTGAAACTTAATTTTGAAAAAGATGTGATTGAAAAGACATGATTGAGAAGATATGATTGAGAATCAAATTTAAAAGAAGAAAGTTTTTAAAATTAAAGTTGATTACTTGACTAACAAGAAATTAAAAGATATGATTCTAGAATTAAAACTTTTGATCCTTTCTTAATAAGCAACTAACAACTTGAAAATTTTGAATTAAATCACTAATTGTAGTAAGGATTTTTGAAAATAGTAATAAATAAAAAAAATTGAAAAGAAATTGATTTTGAAAAGATATGATTTGAAAAAAAATTTGATTTTGAAAAATTCTGAAAATTTGAAAAAGATTTGAATTAAAAACAAAATCTTCCCTCTAGTGTCCTCCTGGCGTAAACGCCCAAAATGGCATCCATTCTGGCGTTTAACGCCCAAAGTGCTACCTTTTTGGGCGTTTAACGCCCTGGCTGGCGTTTAAACGCCAGTTTTCCTTTTTCACTGGGCGTTTTGAACGCCTAGCTTTTTCTGTGTAATTCCTCTGCCGAATGTTATGAATCTTCAATTCTCTGTGTTACTGACTTGAAAAGATACAATTTTAAGAATTTTTGAATTTTAATGATGAGAAATAATAATAAAAAAATGCAGTTGAGATCAAATAAACAATGCATGCAAGACACCAAACTCAGAAGTTTGTATACTAAGAACTATAATAATCTAAAAATGCATGTAAGAAACAACAAAAGATACAAAATAAGAGAAATTAAAGATCAGAGCACTGAAATCATCAAGAACAACTTGAAGATCAATAAAGAACATAATGCATATATTCGAAAAAATGCAAGAAGAATAAAGACATGCAATTGACACCAAACTTAAAATTAGACACTAGACTCAAACAAGAAACATAAAATATTTTTGATTTTCAGATTTTATAAATTTTTTTGTGATTTTTCAAAAATTATATGGAAAAGAAAAATAAGGTTTTCAAAATTTTTAATAAGAATTCCAGGAATCATGCAATGTTAGTCTAAAACTCCGGTCCAGGAATTAGACATGGCTTACTAGCCAGCCAAGCTTTCAGTGAAAGCTTCGGTCCAAAATACTAGACATCGCCAATGGCCAGCCAAGCTTTAGCAGATCATTACTTTCAACAGCAAAATTGATAGAAATCAACAAGCTCTTGTGATGATAAGTTGAAACCTCGGTTCAAAAGATTAGACATGGCTTCACAGCCAGTCAGACTTCAACAAATCATCATGAAACTCTAGAATTCATTCTTAAAAACTCTTAAGAACAGAATAAAAATATTTTTGTATTTTTGAAAATACTTTTTGAAAATAAAAGTAAAAAGCTTAAACATAAAATAAAATTACCTAATCTAAGCAACAAGATGAACTGTCAGTTGTCCAAACTCGAACAGTCCCCGGCAACGGCGCCAAAAACTTGGTGCACGAAATTGTGATCATCAATGGCGCCAACAACTTAGTACGCACAATTGTAATCTCAACTCTTTGTCACAACTCCGCACAACTAACCGGCAAGTGCACTGGGTCGTCCAAGTAATAAACCTTACGTGAGTAAGGGTCGATCCCACGGAGACTGTCGGCTTGAAGCAAGCTATGGTCACCTTGTAAATCTCAGTCAGGCGGATTCAAATGGTTATGGAGAATTGATAATTAAAATATGAATAAAACATAAAATAAGATAGAGATACTTATGTAATTTATTGGTAGGAATTTCAGATAAGCGTATGAAGATGCTTTGTTCCTTCTGAACCTCTGCTTTCCTATTGCCTTCTTCCAATCATTCATACTCCTTTCCATGGCAAGATTTATGTTGGGCATCACCGTTGTCAATGGCTACTTCCCGTCCTCTCAGTGAAAATGTTCTAAATGCGCTGTCACCGCACGGCTAATCATCTGTCGGTTCTCGATCATGTTGGAATAGGATTCATTGATCCTTTTGCGTCTGTCACTACGCCCAACACTCATGAGTTTGAAGCTCGTCACAGTCATCCCTTCCCAGATCCTACTCGGAATACCACAGACAAGGTTTAGACTTTCCGGATCTCAGGAATGGCCACCAATAATTCTAGCCTATACCACGAGGGTTCTAATCTTAGATTAGAAACCCAAGAGATACACATTCAAGCTTGATTGCATGTAGAATGGAAGTGGTTGTCAGGCACGCATTCATAGGTGAGAACGAGTTTATATCTTAGAGAAGAAGTAGGCGTGAATTGAATAGAAAAACAGTAGTACTTTGCATTAATTCATGAAGAACAGCAGAACTCCACACCTAAATCTATGTTGTGTAGAAACTCCACCGTTGAAAATACATAAGAACAAGAGGGTCTAGGCATGGATGAATGGCCAGCCTCCCAAAGATGAAAAGTATATGAAAGTATGATCAAGTGTGTAAAAGGTCTCCAAATACAATAGTAAAAGGTCCTATTTATAGAAAACTAGTAACCCAGAGTTTACATAAATGAGTAAATGATGCAGAATCCACTTCCGGGCCCACTTGGTGTGTGCTTGGGCTGACCGTTGAAGCTTTCACGTGTAGAGGCTTTTCTTGGAGTTAAACGCCAGCTTTTGTGCCAGTTTGGGCGTTTAACTCCAGCTTTTATGCCAGTTCTGGCGTTTCGACGCCAGAATTTCTATGCTGACTTGGAATGCCAGTTTGGGCCATCAAATCTCGGGAAAAGTATGGACTATTATATATTGCTAGAAAGCCCAGGATGTCTAATTTCCAACGCAATTGAGAGTGTGCCATTTGGGCTTCTGTAGCTCCAGAAAATCCACTTCGAGTGTAGGGAGGTCAGAATTTTTGCTCAGGTCCCTCAATTTCAGCCAGAAAATACCTGAAATCATAGAAAAACACACAAACTCATAGTAAAGTCCAGATATGTGATTTTTATTTAAAAAATAATAAAAACATAATAAAAACTAACTAAAATATACTAAAAACATACTAAAAACAATGCCAAAAAGCGTATAAATTATCTGCTCATCACTTGTCCTCCATGAGCTCCACATGACCATATGGAAACACCTTGAGTATGGTGAAAGGTCCTGACCATCTCGACTTCAGTTTTCCATGGAAGAACTTGAGTCTTGAGTTGTAGAGTAACACTTTCTGTCCTTCAGTGAACTCCCTTCTTGCTATCTTTTGGTCATGCCACCTTTTTGTGTTCTTTTTGTAGATTTTTGCACTCTTATATGCTTGATTCTTAAACTCCTCCAGCTCATTAAGTTGCATGAATCTCTTTTCTCCAGCAGCTTGCTCATCATAGTTTAACATCTTTAGAGCCAATAAGATATGATCTAAACTTGTCAAAAGCAAAAACTATGGCTAAAAGCTCTTTCTCCGTGGTGGTATAGTTCCTTTGATTATTATTAAGAACCTTGCTAGCATAGTAAACAACATGTACTAGCTTGTCTTTCCTCTGTCCTAGAACAGCACCAACGGCAAAACCAGATGCATCACACATTAGTTCGAAGGGAAGATCCCAGCTTGGTGGTACTATAATAGGTGCATGGGAGAGTTTCTTCTTAAGTTCATCAAAGGCTATCATGCACTCTCTATCAAAAACAAAGGGAGTATTTGAGACAAGTAGGTTGCTAAGGGGTTTTGCAATTTTTGAAAAATCTTTGATAAATCTCCTATAGAACCCAGCGTGTCCCAAAAAGCTTCTGATTGCTTTGACATTGCAAGGTGGAGGTAATTTTTCAATTACTTCCACTTTTGCCTTGTCTACTTCTATGCCATCTTTTGAAATCTTGTGACCTAGAACCACCCCTTCAGTCACCATAAAATGGCACTTCTCCCAGTTTAAAACTAGGTTGGTTTCTTGACACCTTTTTAGCACAAGAGCGAGATGGTATAGGCAATCAGAATATGAGTTCCCAAATACAGAGAAGTCATCCATGAATACTTCTATGAACTTCTCAATCATGTCTGAAAGAATGGAGAGCATGCACCTTTGGAATGTTGCAGGTGCATTACACAATCCAAAGGGCATTCTCCTATAAGCAAAAACAACATATGGACAAGTAAATGTTTTTTTCTGGTCCTTGGGGTCTATAACAATTTGGTTGTAGCCCGAATACCCATCTAGGAAGCAATAATATTCATGTCCTGCCAATCTTTCAAGCATCTGGTCCATGAAAGTTAAGGGAAAGTGGTTCTTCCGGGTGGCTTCATTAAGTTTCCGGTAGTCAATGCACATACGCCATCCGGTCACTGTCCTTGTGGGTATCAATTCATTCTTCTCATTTGCCACAACAGTGATCCCTCCCTTCTTAGGGACTACTTGCACCGGGCTTACCCAAGGGCTGTCTGAGATAGGGTAGATCACCCCTGCTTGCCATAGTTTCAACACTTCTTTCTGAACCACTTCATTCATAGTTGGGTTCAGCCTCCTTTGTTGTTGTCTTGAAGGTTTGGCATCTTCTTCAAGCAAGATCCCTTTTAAATCTGTAAGTGTCTAGCCTATGGCATCCTTGTGTTGTCTCAGTACTTGGATGAGCTCCTCTTCTTGTTCCTTACTCAGACTTGAATTTATGATCACTGGTTGGGTGTTGTTAGCATCCAGATATGCATACTTCAAGCTGGGTGGTAATGCTTTCAGTTCTAGTTTTGGTGGCTCTGCATCTGTGTTGCTTGTGATGGTTGGCATGATTGAGTTTCTCATGGTTGCTTGTGGTGATTCTCCATCTGGTGCTTGTTCCAGCTCAATGGTTTCTCCACATTGTTCTTCTTCCAAGACTTCTTAAACTATTTGTTCCATGGTGTCTACCAGCATGCATTCTCCTATGGATTCCTTGGGGTAACTCATTGCTTTGAAGACATTGAAGACCATTTTCTCTTCATGCAACCTCAAGACTAGTTCCCTTTTTTGCACATCGATGATGGCCCCAGAAGTAGCTAGGAATGGTCTTCCTAGGATAATTGACGTGTTGGCCTCTTCTTCCATGTCTAGCACAACAAACTCAGCAGGAAAGATGAACTCTCCTACTTTCACTAGCAGGTCTTCCACCACTCCATGTGGAAACTTAAATATTCTGTCAGCCAATTGGAGGGCCATTCTTGTTGGCTTGGCTTCCTCAATCTTCATTCTTCTCATCATGGTCATGGACATAAGATTCATGCTAGCTCCCAAATCACACAAAGCCTTCTCAATGGGGATGTCTCCTATGATACAGGGAATTTGGAAACTCCCTGGGTCCTTCAGCTTTTGAGGCAGTTTCTTCTGTATGATGGCACTGCACTATTCAGTCAAGATTATAGTTTCTTTTGCTTCCCAGTTCCTCTTTTTGGTTATAAGCTCCTTCAAAAATTTAGCATAGAGTGGCATTTGTTCTAATGCCTCAGCAAATGGTATGTTAATTTGGAGCCTCTTGAAGATCTCTAGAAACTTAGAAAAATGGCCATCCTTCCCATCTTTTCCCAGTCTTTGTGGGTATGGTGCCTTTGGCACATATAGCTTCAAGACTGGTTTTGGTGGTGGTGGAGTAGGGATTTCATCTTCATCCTTGTTCCCATGCTTTGCTGCAACTTCTTCATGCTTGTTTTTGCTCGGGGTTCCTTCTTCTACAACCTTCCCACTTCTTAGAGTAATGGCCTTGCATTCCCCTCTTGGTTTAGCCATAGTATCACTAGGAAATGTGTGTGTGGGAAGTGGGATTTGCTTGGACAAAATCCTCACTTGTGCTTCCAACTTTGAGATTGTTGCACCTTGATTTTTCAGATTTGACCTGTATTCCTCTTGATTAGCATCTATCCTTCTGTCAGTTTGTGCTTGTCTGTCCATGAAGGTGGAGACTGCTCCTGTAATTTGTGAGGATAGTTGTGCTATTGCAGCTTCCATCCTCTCAAAGCTGCTCTTGATGTCACATGGTTGCATAGTTGAGGATGGTGCATCTTGGTTGAGGTTGTTGTGTGTGGGTTGGTTACTATGGTATGATATATTTTGTGAGTTATGGTAGGGTCTATGGTTCCCTATTTGATGGTTGGGGTTGTGGTTGAATTGCTGATTTGATGAATAAGGCTTGTTATGGTCCTGGTTGTGGTTCTGTTGATTTCCCTACCCAAAGTTTGGGTGGTTCTTCCAACCTGGGTTGTATGTCTTAGAGTGTGGGTCATATGGTGGCCTGGATGAATTGTTCACATAATTAGCTTGTTCCCAGTCACCTTCAGATCCTGGTGCATTCCCTTCTTATTGAGGAGTTTGGTCCTGAATGACTAAGGCTTGGTTGGCCTCTATCCGTTTTGTTAGGGCTGCTATTTGAGCTACAATTGCTTTGTTCTGAGCTAACAAAGCGTCTACATAGTTGAGCTCTAGCACTCCCTTCATCTGAGTCCTCTCTGAAGCATAGAACTACTCATTTTCAGCTACAGTCTCAATGACATCTATGGCCTCTTCAATGGTTTTCTTCTTGTTGAGTGAGCCTCCTGAAGAATGATCCACAGCCTTCTTTGCTTCATAGGATAGTCCCTCATAAAAGATGTGTATTTGTACCCATTCATTGAACATTTCTGGTGGGCATCTTCTTGTCAGATCTTTGAATCTCTCACAGGCCTCATAGAGTGTTTCTCCATCTTGTTGTCTGAAAGTTTATACCTCAGCTCTCAGCCTAATGATTCTTTGTGGAGGGTAAAATCTTGCAAAGAATCTGTTCACGACCTCCTCCCATATAGTTAGGCTATCCTTGGGGAATGATTCCAACCATTTTGCTGCCTTATCTCTGAGTGAGAAAGGGAACAAGAGTAGTTTGTAGATGTCGAGGTGTACCCCGTTGAACTTTACAGTATCACATATCCTCAAGAATGTGCTGAGATGTTGATTAGGGTCTTCTTGGCCACTTCCTCCATATGAGCAATTGTTCTGAACGAGTGTGATGAGCTGAGGTTTCAGCTCAAAATTGTTGGCATGAATTGTTGGCTTTAAGATGCTACTACCACAATTTTCTGGGTTTGGGTTGATGTAGGAGCCTAAGACTCTCCTCGCTTGCCCATCATGATTTACTGGACCTTCTCTGGCATGGTTGTGAGCTTCTTCTTCATGATGGTTCTCCATATTCTCCTCCATGTTTGTTTCAAAATACTCTTCCTCTTCCTCAGCACCAACAACTCTTTTCCCTCTTGCTTACCTCCTTAATCTAAGGAAGGTCCTTTCAGGTTCAGAATCAAAGGAAGTTGAAACCCCGCTTCTTCTACCTGTCATACAACCAACAAGGCAAAAAGCAAGAAAGAAAATGAATGAAGAAATTACTCTTGTTAAAGTGGATGTTAGTGTGAGTGATGCAATTAATCAAACAGTTAGAAGAGTGAAAATATGTATATAAAAAAAATACTCAAGGAAGAAAGAAATAGAACTCAAAATAAAAGAAAATAAAAGGTGCTAAATAAAATAAAATAACAAGGAATTTAAATTGCTTAATCTAGCTCTCCAATTGATTTAATCACTGTCAAATTTAAGCCAATCCCTGGCAACGGCGCCATAAAACTTGATGACTGGAATTCACACCCCATTCAAAATAGGTGAATTAGTCCTTTTGGCAAGCGCACCAAAATTATCGTCAAGTAATAACCCACAGTGGAGTGGGATCGTATCCACAGAGATTGGCAAATTCGAGCAGTTTTAATCAATTGATGAATTAGTCAAGCGGATCAATAGGATTGTAGAGTGCAGAATTGTAAATGACATAAATGTAAATGACTAGAATATAAAGAAAAGGAATAAAGTGCAGAAATATAAATGGCAGAAAGCAGTAAAGTGAAGAATCATAAATGACTTGAATATAAATGGGAATGGGGAATTGTTGAATATAAAAATAAGCAGTAAAGAAATGGATAGATAAGAATGGGGAAATTCATTGAGATTGGGAGATGTTGTCTCTTTGGATCAAATCTAGCTTATATCTTCTTCAATCATGCAACTCATTGACCTCTTGGCAATCATGATTGATTGAGCCCCAATCCCTTGGTGACTCAATCTCTCAGATCTTGATCAATAGCCAATTCCTTGGTCTAATTGCTCATGAAGAGAGATATGCTTGGTCCCTGATTATACCACACACCATCACAGGTCCAAGTAGAGGGAGGATTATATGTCACATATCCAGACACCAAAATCTAGATTCTACTCTAGTGTGAGAAGGGATTTCAAGCATGATTTCATGTTTCCTTTCCCAAGGTTCCCATGAAACCCAATGGTATTCAATCTCTTTCCCAAGATAATTGAATACTAAGCATTAAGTACAACAGAGCTCCCTCTCTCAATGAGATGGAAGTTAGCTACTCATAGCTCAAAAAGTACTCAAAAGTGAAGTGTAAAAGTGGATCTAAAACTGACTGCTTAACCCCCTTCTTCAGTACTCCTTGGGGGTATTTATACTGTAACAACCCTGATTTTCGAGTATGCGAGATCTTTTTCGAAGGCACCGATTTTGCCAGAAGATCAGTAAAGGGAACACCTCTTCTATATCAACAAGTATCTCAATCCTCATTGTCATTATGTCATCCTTAAGCTAGAACCTTTTCCGAGGCAAGCTCGATAATGCGGTCACGAAGAACCTAGTTTTTGAACCGTATCGGTTGGCAGTTTTGATTCTGATTTTCGTAAATAGTCTCTATTTGATGAACCAGAATCGATTCATGAGAGGAGAGAGATAATAGTATAATATTATCATTATATTAGTATTAGAAAATGCTTGAATGATATTATAAGGTTACCTGGTCTGTTTTAGTTAAAAACAGGAAATCGGTTTAACTGGTGCAGCTTAGCACCGGCACTCTCTGATGACTTTAGCAATGCTAAGGCCTCATCATACATGTTCTATTCTCACAATAAATATGTTACTAGTGTCATTTATGCTAGTAGCTCAGAAAATAATTTTTAGAGATGTTTTTACGATTGTTCCGATACATCTAGTTTTAGTAGTTGTACACCAGAGATATTTTAATATTATTTTAATCCACCGCCAAGCCAACCAATCACAACTCACCCTACACCCCCAAGACCTCCAAGGCTGTCCCATTTCATCATTTTGCCGAAAATAACAAGAGAGAAAAGAGAGAAACTTTCATGAACACTTAATCTTCAAAGCTTGATTTCCTCTGAACTAAAACTCAAATCAAAACTCCGATTTCACCAAAATGATCCTCTCTTCTTCCTCTACATAACCATGTGACTTATCAAGGCTGGAAATAAGATGAGATGGTTGTCTCCCTCCCTCTACAATTCGGTTTTCAAGGAAACATGCTTAAACAAGTGTTTTCTTGATGTTCTTCCTTAGATCTCTTGCTTAGCTTGACTTGTGGGCCAAAGATCTTTGATTTCCTGAATGTTTAAGGTGAGGATAATTTTCCTAAGATGCTGCTGAAGTTCGTTTAGTTGATGGTTTAAAGTTTTAAAGTTGTTCTTGATGTGTTTTAGGAGGAAAAAGTGCTTTAAGAACACTTCAAAGAGTAACCGGATTTGGAGCAGCAAATCAAGGTAGGATTTGACGAATTTAATCTTGATTGATTGTGTTTGAGTTGTGTGATTATGATATGGTTTGGCTGTGCTTTAAATTGATGATTTATATGAGTGATTCTTGTTGAAATTTTGGTGAAAATTTGATGAATTTTGATGATATTCAACTTTGAAATTATGTTCTTTATGGCTACTGGAAAAACAAAACCTAGTCCTTAAATTGAGGTTCAATTTGTGTTAAAATCATGTAGAAAAGATGGGATTTTAGTGGCTGGGAATTTATTTTGAATTTTGGTAAAAATCGGTTGCTGAAAAGACTGAAAAACGGGTAAAAACAGAGAAAGAATCTGAAGAATACACGTAGAACACGAAGAACACTTTGAGTGTGATGAAGAACATTGAAGAACACGTTTTAGATCTTAAAAAGGGTAAGGTTGTAATTATTTTGGTGTTTGAGGGGTTATTTGGTAATTTCTGAAAGTTATGGTTGTTAAAGTAGAAATATGAAAAGTTAGACTGTTTCAGTATAGACTTAATGAACCTATACTTGGGACAGGCTAACTATTCATACCAAAATTTACATAAGCTTTAAATATATACGTTAGGTAGAGAAACCAGAGAAGAGTAAAGAGATACAGAGAAAAAAGTAATCAGAACAGAGTAATAAGACAAAGAGAAAAGAGTAATATAATAAAGAGTTAAGCCTTGTGGCATGATATTCTATTGTATATTTATCTGCTGTTTTTCCGTTGGCCCTAGAGGTCCTGTAGGCCCAAGTTCACCTACAGTAAGTTGTTATTCCTGTAGGCCGAAGTTCACCTAAAGTGAATATCAATTGTGTAGCTCAGGGTGTTGCTTCTATAGGCCGAAGTTCACCTATAGAGAGTTGTAATACCTGTAAGCCGAATTTCACTTACAGGGGCGCTATTTCTGTAAGCCGAAGTTCACTTACAGAGGTGCTATTTCTGTAGGCCGAAGTTCACCTACAGAAAGTTTTTGTGCTGTAATTAGACTATTTCTGTAAGTCAAAGTTCACTTATAGAGGTGTTATTTCTGCAGGCCGAAGTTCACCTACAGAAAGTTGTTGTGTTGTGTTTAGACTATTCCTGTAAGCCGAAGTTCACTTACGGGAGTGCTATTTCTGTAGGCCGAAGTTCACCTACAGAAAATAAGCCATATCTAGGACTAGTTCCTAGGTAATGTCGGGCTGCAGGGTGTAAACCGACACGTGAGCTCATGGCCTGCATAAGACAGACATGCATCATACTTAGTTGCGCATTTCCTCTGTTATGATTGTTGTTTGAATGTATGCTTTCTTTATTTTCATTCTATTCTCTGTGTTTGTGTTTTGTTTTCTTGTATTCTTTTGTTTGTGTTTTGCTTTCGATTTTCTCTATTTATCTGTTTCTTCTGTCTACTGCTTCTCGGTATTCTGCTATTTATCTGCTAAACAACATGGAATTAATGAACTTAACTAATAACCCCGGCCCTACTAAGAACTCCCCAATTCTTACCCCTTCTCTCTCCCTTCCCCCTTCAGATGGAAGCATGAGTTCCCTTCCGTAATTCATTGACGATCGTACACAAAAAAGGATTCCGCTCTAGGTAGTCTTCTGAGTCTAGAGTGAACTCCGTTTCTGTTTATATGTATATACTGTGAGACCAGCCAACGTCTACACCCCGTTCATATGCGCACTTTAGCCTAAATCCTGTGTACGAGACTCGTGTTGTGTGGCTACTTGATGAGGTACCAGAGAGATGTTATATGGCAATGTCTGATCGTGCAAAGGAGTAGTAAATGATGTTCTACCTTTTGCTGATGTTCCACCTGGCTTGATTTTTGAAGACTTAGAACGTACTTTCCCTCGCTTTAGTAGTTTAGAGGGACTAGGTGAGTGAATATAGAGTCTAGGCTAGCCTGGGCGCCAGCTTAGGGACTTCTTGAACAGGTCAGGGCCTAGGATGTTGTATGTATATATATGTATATAGTTATTATCTAGCTATATCTAGGGGTGTTCTAACTAAAAGTCTATACTTAAATAAAAGTTGGATCACTGAATGTTGTTGACTGCTTGTGATGTATTTATGTGTGGTTGTTTATAACCGTTTTATCTGTTATCAGTTGTGAATTAATTATGAATGATTTCGTCTATTAATCCAAATATTTAAAAAAAAAATATCCCACAAATTAACTACATTTTTAACAACGAATCAGGCTCATATGATAAATAATAGATAATAATTAGGAAGACAATTTGGTAGCGCCCAGTTTCTGGTATGATCTAGACATATTGAAAATTGGGTCGTTACAATTTGGTATCAGAGCAGTTCGTTCCCAGTAGAGCCTGGGGAGTGGATTAACTATGCTTCATTGCATACTCTGCTTGTGTGTCCCATGCTGTTAGGGTATCTTCAAGATACATTTGGCATGAATGTCTATGAGTGCTCATTTTGGGAATGTTCATGCCTAACTTGAGATATTAAGACTAATCACCTTAATATTGATTGTTTGGTGCAGATAAGACCTGAATGACTGTGAATAGGAATGGTTTAATCGAGTTCCAAACGACAAATTTGTGAGAGGCACAACTATTTTTATAACTGTTATGATCTCCATGGCCATGGCTATGTGATATTTAGATGCCGTAAGGAATGAACTGATATCTTCGTCAGGATGGCTTGAAGGAAATAGACTACTTAAAGATGGATTCTTGCATGCGGCTAAAATTTTGAGGGCAAAATTTTCTTTTAGGAGGGTAGAATGTAACAACCCTGATTTTCGAGTATGCGAGATCTTTTTCGAAGGCACGGATTTCGCTAGAAGATCAGTAAAGGGAACACCTCTTCTATATCAACAAGTATCTCAATCCTCATTGTCATTATGTCATCCTTAAGCTAGAACCTTTTCCGAGGCAAGCTCGATAACGCGGTCATGAAGAACCTAGTTTTTGAACCGTATCAGTTGGCAGTTTTGATTCTGATTTTCGTAAATAGTCTCTGTTTGATGAACCGGACTCGATTAATGAGAGGAGAGAGATAATAGTATAATATTATCATTAAATTAGTATTAGAAAATGCTTGAATGATATTATAAGGTTACCTGGTCTGTTTTAGTTAAAAACAGGAAATCGGTTTAACCGGGTTCACAGTTTACTGGTGCAGCTTAGCACCGGCACTCTCTGATGACTTTAGCAATGCTATGGCCTAATCATACATGTTCTATTCTCATAATAAATATGTTACTAGTGTCATTTATGCTAGTAGCTCAGAAAATAATTTTTAGAGATGTTTTTACGATTGTTCCGATACATCTAGTTTTAGTAGTTGTACACCGAGAGATATTTTAATATTATTTTAATCCACCTTCAAGCCAACCAATCACAACTCACCCTACACCCCCAAGACCTCCAACGCTGTCTCATTTCATCATTTTGGCCAAAAATAACAAGAGAGAAAAGAGAGAAACTTTCATGAACACTTAATCTTCAAAGCTTGATTTCTTCTGAACTAAAACTCAAATCAAAACTCCAATTTCACCAAAATGATCCTCTCTTCTTCCTCTACATAACCATGTGACTTATCAAGGCTAGAAATAAGGTGAGATGGCTGTCTCCCTCCCTCTACAATTCGGTTTTCAAGGAAACATGCTTAAACAAGTGTTTTCTTGATGTTCTTCCTTAGATCTCTTGCTTAGCTTGACTTGTAGGCCAAAGATCTTTGATTTCCTGCACGTTTAAGGTGAGGATAACCTTCCTAAGATGCTGCTGAAGTTTGTTTAGTTGATGGTTTATAGTTTTAAAGTTGTTCTTGATGTGTTTTAGGAGGAAAAAGTGCTTTAAGAACACTTCAAAGAGTAACCGGATTTGGAGCAACAAATCAACGTAGGGTTTGACGAATTTAATCTTGATTGATTGTGTTTGAGTTGTGTGATTATGATATGGTTTGGCTGTGCTTCAAATTGATGATTTATATGAGTGATTCTTGTTGAAATTTTGGTGAAAATTTGATGAAATTTGATGATATTCAACTTTGAAATTATGTTCTTTATGGCTGCTGGAAAAACGAAACCTAGAGCTTAAATTGAGGTTCAATTTGTGTTAAAATCATGTAGAAAAGATGGGGTTTTAGTGGCTGGGAATTTATATTGAATTTTGGTAAAAATCGGTTGCTGAAAATACTGAAAAACGGGTAAAAACAGAGAAAGAATCTAAAGAATAAACGAAGAACACTTTGAGTGTGATGAAGAACATTGAAGAATAACTTTTAGATCTTAAAAAGGGCAAGGTTGTAATTATTTTGGTGTTTGAGGGGTTATTTGGTAATTTCTGAAAGTTATGGTGGTTAAAGCAGAAATATTAAAAGTTACCGGGGTAAAAAGTGAATTTTGAAAGTGAAAAGGTACAAGCAAGATAATTTTCTAAAATTTAATGATAAAATAATAAATAATAATAAAATATTAAATAATAATATTAATTAAAAATAATATTTTAATAAAAATAATAAAATAATGTGGAAAAGGCAGTTTTCTGTAAAAGCTTTAGAAAGATAACTTTAAGCGTAGAATCTCATAATTACCCTCATAAAACACTTAGGGAGTGGTAAAAACATATTAGTGAGGCTAAGATAAAGGAAACATAAAAAGTTAAAGAAAAGATAAAAACTAAAGAAAAGTTTGTAAAGTTTTAATAACAGAAAATCAGACAGAGATTAGTGAACGAACTAGGGCAACACAGTTAGTCCTTGAATTGCGACTAGGGTTAGGTATTATATGAAAAGTTAGACTGTTTCAGTATAGACTTAATGAACCTATACTTGGGACAGGCTAACTATTCAAACCGAAATTTACATAAGCTTTAAATATATACGTTAGGTAGAGAAACCAGAGAAGAGTAAAGAGATACAGAGAAAAAAGCAATCAGAACAGAGTAATAAGACAAAGAGAAAAGAGTAATATAATAAAGAGTTAAGCCTTGTGGCATGATATTCTATTGTATATTTATCTACTGTTTTTCCGTTGGCCCTAGAGGTCCTGTAGGCCCAAGTTCACCTACAGTAAGTTGTTATTCCTGTAGGCCGAAGTTCACTTACAGTGAATATCAATTGTGTAGCTCAGGGTGTTGCTTCTGTAGGCCGAAGTTCACCTACAGAGAGTTGTAATACCTGTAAGCCGAAGTTCACTTACAGGGGCGCTATTTCTGTAAGCCGAAGTTCACTTACAGAGGTGCTATTTCTGTAGGCCGAAGTTCACCTACAGAAAGTTTTTGTGCTGTAATTAGACTATTTCTGTAAGTCAAAGTTCACTTATAGAGGTGTTATTTCTGTAGGCCGAAGTTCACCTACAGAAAGTTGTTGTGTTGTGTTTAGACTATTCCTGTAAGCCGAAGTTCACTTACGGGAGTGCTATTTCTGTAGGCCGAAGTTCACCTACAGAAAATAAGCCATATCTAGGACTAGTTCCTAGGTAATGTAAGGCTTTAGGGTGTAAACCGACACGTGAGCTCATGGCCTGCATAGGACAGACATGCATCATACTTGGTTGTGCATTTCCTCTATTATGATTGTTGTTTCAATGTATACTTTCTTTGTTTTCATTCTATTCTCTGTGTCTGTGTTTTGTTTTCTTGTATTCTTTTGTTTGTGTTTTGCTTTCGATTTTCTCTATTTATCTATTTCTTCTATCTACTGCTTCTCGGTATTCTGCTATTTATCTGCTAAACAACACGGAATTAATGAACTTAACTAATAACCCCGGCCCTACTAAGAACTCCCCAGTTCTTACCCCTTCTCTCTCCCTTCCCCCTTCAGATGGAAGCATGAGTTCCCTTCCGTAATTCATTGACGATCGTACACAAAAAAGGATTCCGCTCTAGGTAGTCTTCTGAGTCTAGAGTGAACTCCGTTTCTGTTTATATATATATACTGTGAGACCAGCCAACATCTGCACCCCGTTCGTATACGCACTTTAGCCTAAATCCTGTGTACGAGACTCGTGTTGTGTGGCTACTTGATGAGGTACCAGAGAGACGTTATATGGCAATGTCTGATCGTGCAAAGGAGTAGTAGATGATGTTCTACCTTTTGCTGATGTTCCACCTAACTTGATTTTTGAAGACTTAGAACGTACTTTCCCTCGCTTTAGTAGTTTAGAGGGACTAGGTGAGTATAGAGTCTAGGCTAGCCTGGGTGCCAGCTTAGGGACTTCTTGAACAGGTCAGGGCCTAGGATGTTGTATGTATATATATGTATATAGTTATTATCTAGCTATATCTAGTGGTGTTCTAACTAAAAGTCTATACTTAAATAAAAGTTGGATCACTGAATGTTGTTAACTGCTTGTGATGTATTTATGTGTGGTTGTTTATAACCGTTTTATCTGTTATCAGTTGTGAATTGATTATGAACGATTTCGTCTATTAATCCAAATGTTTTCAAAAAAAAAATACCCCGCAAATTAACTACATTTTTAACAACGAATCAGGCTCATATGATAAATAATAGATAATAATTACGAAGACAAATTGGTAGTGCTCAGTTTCTGGTATGATCTAGACATATTGAAAATTGGGTCGTTACATATACTACTCCTAGTAAGATAAAAGAATTACAAAAGTGAAAAAGGAAAATTACATTTTGGAGGGAAAAGAAAACACTCAATAAGCATGACTTCTTAGCTGGCGTGTGGCTGGCGCTTCTCTGGCATGTCACGTGCCCTTCATTTCCAGCTTGGCGTGCCACGCCTAATCAAGTGGCACGCTCGTCCCTCTCTCAACCTTGGCGTGCCATGCCTTCAAACTCAAGTGGCACGCCATAGTGGATTTCTTGTGTTGGCGTGCCACGCCTTCGAGCTCAAGTGGCACGCCCCTTTCCTTTCTCACTTCTCTTTGCCTCTGGAAACTTTTACTAGCGTGCCACGCCCAAGGTCTGGCGTGCCACGCCCTTGCTTTGTGCTTGGCTAGGCTTCTCTGGAAAGTTGAACTAGCGTGGCACGCCCAGGGTCAGGCGTGCCACGCCCCTTTTGTGAGTGAGTGGTTCCTCTGTTTGGCGTGCCACACCACGAACTCAAGTGGCACGCACCAATGCTTTGCTCTGAATGACACTAGCGTGCCACGCCTGGTTGCTCAAGTGGCACGCCTAAATGAAGAATAGTGAATGGCGTGCCACGCCTTCGATACCAAGTGGCACACCCCATGTAATTGGCCTCCTTCACCTCTCTGGAAACTTAAACCAGCGTGCCACGCCTAGAGGCTGGTGTGCCACGCCCATGATCTTGTCTTGGTTCCAGTGGTTGGCGTGCCACGCCTCAGTCTTCAAGTGGCACGCCATAGTGAAATGCCAAGGTTGGCATGCCACGCCTTCGATACCAAGTGGCACGCCCAGTCCTTGCTTTTGATCCTTTGTGCATTGGCGTGCCACGCTTAGTTGCTCAAGTGGCACGCCCAGTCTTTAATTGCCTTCAACCCCCTTCTCTGGATTATTGTACCAGCGTGCCACGCCATGCTGCTCAAGTGGCACGCCCATGGATTTGTGAACTCTTCAAGCTTGACGTGCCACCCCTGGGTTCTCAAGTGGCACGCCCAAGTGACTTCTTTGGGCTGGCGTGCCACGACTTCGATACCAAGTGGCACACCATAGTGAAGGTTCTTCTTGGAATGGTGAGTTGGCGTGCGATGCCCCTTTGCTCAAGTGCCACGCCCAGTCTCTGGCGTGCCACGCCCACATGTATGCTTGGACTTCTTCTCTGGACTTTAGTACTGGTGTGCCACGCTCAGCTCCTGGCGTGCCTGATGAGAGAACTTTTGCGTGGTCTAGAAATTTGCAGATAAATCATCGTTGCAAGTATAGTTTCTAAACCTTCAAAAGTCCTTTCACACAAACGTTTTGGTTGTCACAAGTAACAAACCCCTTTTTATTATTGATAACCGAGTATTTAAACCTCGGGTCGTCTTCTCAAGGAATTGCAGGGAGGTATGTTCTTATTATTGGTTATGAGTTTGTAAATTAGGGGTTTTAGAAATTAGGGAGCAGTATGTTGCATAAGAAGAATAAAATAAATAAATAACTATAAAATAAACTCTTGGCAAGGTATGAAAACAGGAAGTCCTATCCTGGTTATCCTTATCAATTGTAATGAGAATTGGATTTTTCTCCCACTTTGTTGACCTCTAACTATGAAGGTAAGTTAAGTGGATGAATTAATTTTTATTCCTCAGGTCCTAGTCTTTCCTTGGGAAAGGCTAGAGTTATTAGAACTCGAATTAATTCTTGAAGAGTTCTAATTTTCAATCAACAATGAGTTTGATAACTCAAGTGTTTCCAATGATTCAACTAAAGCCAAAAGGGAAGAAAGTCTACTTGAATGAAAATAACTTGGATAAACACAGAGCATTAATAAATTAAAGAGAGCAATCATAAGTCTGAAATACCTCAAATTATATTAAATAAAATATTCAAATCATAACATGGAAAAGTTCATAAATTAAATTGGGAAAATAAATAAAAATAAAGAACCTGTGATTGAGAGTCGCTCCTAAAACTAAGAGAAATCCTAAATCCTAATCCTAAGAGAGAGGAGAGAACCTCTCTCTCTAAAAACTACATCTAAATCTTAAAATTGTAAATATGAAAGGTGATTATGATTGGATGCATTCCTCCACTTTATAGCCTCTAATCTGTGTTTTCTGGGACGAGAACTGGGTCAGAAACAACCCAGAATTCGCTGGTTGCAAATTCAACATGCTGAATTTTCGTCACTGTGATGCGTCCGCATGGAGCACGTAGTCGTATCGCCTAGCGTCAGGGAAACTATAGCATATTATATATCAAATCAAAACCCCAGACGTTAACTTTCCAACGCAACTAGAACTGCGTCGGTTGGACCTCTGTAGCTCAAGTTATGACTATTTGAATGCAAAGAGGTCAGGCTGACAGCTTTGCAGTTTCTTCAACGTCTTGTACTCCTTCCACTTTTGCATGCTTCTTTTCCATCCTCCAAGCCATTCCTGCCCTATAATGTCTGAAAGCACTTAACATACATATCAAGGCGTCTAATGGTAATAAGAGAGGATTAATAATAAGCAAATATAAGATCAAAGAAGCATGTTTTCAATCATAGCACAAAATCAGGAAAGAGTTGTAAAACCATGCAAATAGTATGAATAAGTGGGTAAAGAGTTGATAAAATCCACTCAATTGAGCACAAGATAAACCATAAAATAGTGGTTTATCAACCTCCCCACACTTAAACAATAGCATGTCCTCATGCTAAGCTCAGGAGAAACTATAAAGGTGAAGAAGAATGGTAGAATGTATGAAATGCAACCTATCTGTATGAATGCAACTATATGCAGAATATTTCTACCTACTTGGTTAAAAGTAAAATAAGTTCTCCAAGACAAATATAAATCAGATTCCACTAATTCAAATCATACAAAGTAAAGTACAAGTAAACTTGCAAGAAGAAAATAGCTCATGAAAGCAGGGAACAAGGAATTAAGCATCGAACTCTCACTGGTAGTGTATACACTCTAATCACTCAAGTGTTTTAGGTTCGATTCTCTCAATTCTCTACTAACCTTTCTTTCTAAGGCTTGCTCTTCTTCTACCAATCAACATAAATTTAATGCACAGATACACATATCAAGAGGTCTTTTAAGGGTTGTAATGGGGTTAGGGTCAAGGTAGGATTGTATTTGGCCAAGTGGACTAAAATCTGAATTCTTAATTAACTCAAACTTTTCACCTAACTTTAGACAATCCATATAATCATAATACCACATCTAACTATCCATTAACCATGTTTTTCACATATTCATGCATTCTAATTTCAAGTACAGTACATATGCATTGCTTTCACCATTTACTTTGGGGCATTTTGTCCCCTTTTACTTATTTTCTCTTTTTCTTTCTTTTTCTCTCTCTTTATATATATATATATATATATATATATATATATATATATATATTTTTTTTTTTTTTCTTTTTCTTTTGTTTTTATCAATGCATATGATTAAATTATTGAATGCATGAACATGTCTTAAACATTTCTTTCACATTTTCATAAAGATATATAACACCTAATTCTCAAACCAAATGTTTCGAAACCCACTTTTCCTACACTTAAATCATAACCAAGGATTCAAATTAAGGACATTATTGTTTTTCGCTTAGAGTTAGTGATGAGCTAAAATAAAAAATAAAAGGGGTAAAATAGGCTCAAATTGGTTTGCAAAGGATAATGAAAGGTAAGGCCATATGGGTATGTAAGCTCAGTGAAACAAAGGCCTCAATCATGTAAGTGTATGCATACATCAAATAATGGAAATATAGAATTAAGCAAGACAAAGATCACAATTTTAGAGAGAAAAATACACACTATAACAGAATATTGGTTGATAAAATGCAACCAATTCAAATAGGTTCAAAAATCTCACAGGTTTTGTGTGTTCGAGCTCTAAACCATGTTCCAGTATAATATTTCTTCAAACAAGTGTAACATTAAATTTTATTCAAATTAGTGAAATGCTCTAAAAGGTTTCTTGAAAAAGAAAATATTACTTCAACCAAGTGGTAAAATATGCACAAAATTAAACAAATATGCAATCAAACATGAAAATGCAACAATGAACAAACAAATAAAATAAAAGTTTTGGTGTTGAGTCAGGAAATAACTAACCTATGGAGATCGGTATCGACCTCCCCACACTTAAAGATTGCACCGTCCTCGGTGCATGCTGAGATGTGCAGGTGGACGGGTTGCTCCAACTGATGCTTTTCTTCAAGATTTTGCAGATGGACTTGTCTGTCTCCCCATGCAAACGTCTTCCGGTTCCCTTCCGGGTGGCCATCCTGAAAGAAGAAGGAAAAGAAAAATTAACCCAAAAATAAAGATAGAAAATAAATAAAATATGGGTGTTAATGCCAGATAATAAGGGTCTCAATTACATGGTAGCTACAACATGCAACTGAGAAAACAATAGAAGCCATGGCATGCCAGTGGTACAAAATGTACAACAATGGAAAAGAGAGTGGGGAAGGAGAGATAATATAAATTCATGTCAATGTAAAAGTAATACAGATATAAAAAATTGGCATTGATTTAAATAATATTACTCAATCAGAATTAAACAAGTCATTAAGCACCAAGAAAATACCAGAAAAGATGTAACAGTTGAATAAGAACATTTGAACACCAATGGTAAAATAATAAATTTAGAAAAATAAAAATATGCAATGAATGAAAATATGCAATTAAATTAAATAAAATAGAATGAAGGTGAAAAGGAATGAGAAGTGAAAGAAATAAAGTAAGAAAGAAAGCGAAAAGAATAAGAAAAGATAGAAAATTAGAATTAGAGAAGAGAAGATAAAAAAATTGGCACTAATTTGGATAGGTTGTGCGACGCTAGCGACGCGGACGCGTGAGTGATGCGGTCGCGTGGTGCGCAATAAGTTCAGGTGACGCAGACGCGTGGGTCACGCGATCACGCGGCCTGATTTGTGCGATTGGCGCAAGTGCAGCCTCGCATTCGCACAACTCTCTGTTCAGTTTGCTTATTGCCAAAATTTGGGGTGACGCGATCGCGTGGTTGACGCGATCGCGTGGATGGCCTTATTTCCAATATGACGCAGACGCGTGGGTGACGCGTTCGCGTGGGAGGACTTGGGCTTCTAGCACGAGTCCAGCCCTACTCCAGCACAACTTTCGGCCATACACCCTTTTGACGTCGATTTCAGGTCACGCGGCCGCGTGGGTGACGCGGTCGCATGGGAGGCCAATGTTCCCACCTGACGCGGACGTGTCAGCGACGCGGTCGCGTGGGGTCAAATTATGCTAAAAGCGTGCCTCCAGCCACGCTATCGCGTGACTTTCTGTTCGTCTTCTTTTCTTCTCATTGCACTGGTGACGCGGACTAGTCAGCGACGCTGCCGCGTCAGCGACGCTGCCGCGTCGCGTGCGTGCTTTTTTTTATCTGAAAAAATGCAGAATGCAGTGTTAATATGAATGTGATGCAAAGCTCCAGGTTCAATATAATAAAATAAAATAAAACTCGAAAACAAATAAACTAAATAAAAAATGAAAAAGGAACGATTATACCATGGTGGGTTGTCTCCCACCTAGCACTTTTAGTTAAAGTCCTTAAGTTGGACATTTGGTGAGCTCCCTGTTATGATGGCTTGTGCTTGAACTCATCCAAGAATCTCCACCAATGTTTGTGATTCCAATGGCCTCCGGGATCCCAAACTAGGCGCAGAAAGCCTTCGAGTAAGTTAAAGCAAGTGACAAGGCCCCAAGAGTGTTGATTTCTAGATTGAATTCCGGGGTCCCAGACGCCTTTGCACCCATCGTCTTGTTGATCATCATTTTTCCACTTGGGTGGTGAACAGTCAGAATTCTCACTGAGACATCCAAACAGCTTCCTAGACCCATTCAGTTGAGCTTTATACCAACCTTTGCATTTAAACTTAAAGCTTCCAACCATAATGAACTTTGCAGGACAGTTCTTACCAATGACCCTCTTCCTCTTACTCTTAATGCCACAAAGAGCTCTAAGTTGACCATCCGTCTCCAGTAGCCCATATTCAAGTGGAATTAGAAAGCTAAGGGATATGAATTTTACCCACTTGAATGTTGTGAAGGATGATGGCAACTTAGGGGGAGGTATTTTTAATGAAATTGCAAGCTCCACTCCCCTGTGCTCTTCTCTGATAATTACCACCTCTTTGCAAGCTTCTTCAATTTCAACCTCTTCCTCTTGGTAGCTTTCTTCTAATTCAATCCTCTCTTTACTGCTTTCCAAGGGCATGGGAGGTTGTGCTTCTTTCTCTTTAATCTCCATCTCTTGATCAACCTCTTCCAAGTCTTCAACTATCATATGCCTTGGAGGTTGTACACCCTCCTCAACATCAAATGCAACCGTCTTGGAAGGAGGTTCTATGTCTTGACTTTCCCATGGAGGTTCAGCATCTCCTAAGTCTGCAACCACTTCTTCTTCTTCGATAATTACAGCTTCCTCCACTTGTTCCAGTCATGCAACGTACTGTCCATTGGAGTTTCTAATATCTCCTTCATGCTACGTTCTTCATTAGATTGCCCACATGAAGCCATGGGAGCATTTTGAGTGTCCGAGCATCGGGAACCTAATAGACTTATCGCTTGATTTAGTTGATATAGAGTTGCATGAAATCGATCCGCTGCTTCTTTGAGATGATCCCTTGATTCTTCCTTCACTAATTCTTCAACCACTCCTTCGACTTTAAGGGTTTTTACTACCTTCACCCTTAGGGCCTCCTCTAGCTCCTTATGAAGTATAGATTCGCGAAGATGATCCCTTCTCTCTTGTTTCATGTCAATAGCATCATTGGGATCATGTTGCTCTTGGATTGATGGATGTGGGTGCTCTTCCATGGATGGTGGTGATGGGATGGAGAGATCATTCTGTGGTTGAAAAGGAAGTGCACTAGAGCTTGAGGGTTGATTGTTGAAGGTGTTTGGTGGTCCGATTTGGGCGAAGAGAGCTTGTATAGTAGAGTTTAGATCGGCAAGTGCTTTCTCCATGGAGGTTTGGGGTGGATAGGAGGGTTCATTTGGCTCATAAGGTGTTTGGTATGGTGGATACGGGTTAGGGTCATATGGAGGTGAATGGTTGTAGGTGGCTTGTGAGTATGGTGGTTCAAAGTTGTGTTGAGGAAAGGGTTTATAGGCATATGTTGGTGGTTGTTGATAATCCATTGGAGGTGGTTGTTGCCAAGAGGGTTGATCAAATCCTTGTGGCTCCTCCCATCTTTGATTGTTCCAACCTTGATGCCTATTCTCATTGTAATTTCTTCTTCCTGCAACATAATTGTAACCAGACTCACAGCGATGGGGGTGAGAACTCATGATAGTAAATAAAAATTAAAAACAAAAAAATAAAAACAAATTTAAATTAAAAGGTTATTTAAAGTTTGAATTTGAAAATTAAATTTTGAAATTTTGAATTTTAAATTTTTGAATTTTGAATTTTTGAAATTTGAAATTTGAAAATTTTTAAATTTGAATTTTGAAAATTTTTAAATTTGAATTTTGAAATTTGATTTTTTGAAATAAGATAAGATAAAATAAAATTTTAAAATAAAAACCAATAACCTCTTAACTTAAGAAAAAACAAAAATAAAAACAAAAATAAAAACAAATAAACAAGCAAAAATAAAATATTTACAATAACCAATAATAAGGCACACGTTTGCAATTCCCCGGCAACGGCGCCATTTTGATGAGAGAACTTTTGCATGGTCTAGAAATTTGCGGATAAATCCTCGTTGCAAGTATAGTTTCAAAACCTTCAAAAGTCCTTTCACACAAATGTTTTGGTTGTCACAAGTAACAAACCCCTTTTTATTATTGATAACCGAGTATTTAAACCTCGGGTCGTCTTCTCAAGGAATTGCAGGGAGGTATGTTCTTATTATTGGTTATGAGTTTGTAAATTAGGGGTTTTAGAAATTAGGGAGCAGTATGTTGCATAAGAAGAATAAAATAAATAAATAACTATAAAATAAACTCTTGGCAAGGTATGAAAACAGAAAGTCCTATCCTGGTTATCCTTATCAATTGTAATGAGAATTGGATTTTTCTCCCACTTTGTTGACCTCTAACTATGAAGGGAAGTTAAGTGGATGAATTAATTTTTATTCCTCAAGTCCTAGTCTTTCCTTGGGAAAGGATAGAGTTATTGGAACTCGAATTATTTCTTGAAGAATTCCAATTTTTAATCAACAATGAGTTTGATAACTCAAGTGTTTCCAATGATTCAACCAAAGCCAAAAGGGAAGAAAGTCTACTTGAATGAAAATAACTTGGATAAACACAGAGCATTAATAAATTAAAGAGAGCAATCATAAGTCTGAAATACCTCAAATTATATTAAACAAAATATTCAAATCATAACATGGAAAAGTTCATAAATTAAATTGGGAAAATAAATAAAAATAAAGAACCTGTGATTGAGAGTCGCTCCTAAAACTAAGAGAAATCCTAAATCCTAATCCTAAGAGAGAGGAGAGAACCTCTCTCTCTAAAAACTACATCTAAATCTTAAAATTGTAAATATGAGAGTGTGATTATGAATGGATACATACCTCCAGTTTACAGCCTCTAATCTGTGTTTTCTGGGCCGAGAACTGGGTCAGAAACAACCCAGAATTCGCTGGTTGCGAATTCAACATGCTGAATTTTCGTCACTGCGACGCGTCCACATGGAGCACGCGGTCGCATCGCCTAGCGGTCGGGCAACTATGGAATATTATATATCAAATCGAAGCCCCAGACATTAACTTTCCAATGCAACTAGAACAGCGTCGTTTGGACCTCTATAGCTCAAGTTATGACTATTTGAATGCGAAGAGATCAGACTGACAGCTTTGTTGTTTCTTCAACTTCTTGTACTCCTTCCACTTTTGCATGCTTCTTTTCCATCCTCCAAGCCATTCCTGCCCTATAATCTCTAAAAGCACTTAACACACATATCAAAGCATCTAATGGTAATAAGAGAGGATTAATAATAAGCAAATATAAGATCAAAGAAGCATGTTTTCAATCATAGCACAAAATCAGGAAGGAGTTGTAAAACCATTCAAATAGTATGAATAAGTGGGTAAAGAGTTGATAAAATCCACTCAATTGAGCACAAGATAAACCATAAAATAGTGGTTTATCAGTGCCAAGCCAGTGCATTTTTGTGGCGTTTGCTTCATGTGGCACGCTTGTTTCACACGCCCAGCTTCTTGTTTGTCTTCTTCCCAATTTTTTATGCTTTTCTCACCTGCAATTCAGCACAACTCATCTCAAAGTAGTGTACTATAATATTCGTTAAATAATGCATGAATTGTACTGATCAAATGAGGTTTATGCTCTTTTATGGTCTTCTTTATGCAAGAAAGAAGGGTAAATGATGCAAGTCATCTTGTGGCATTGGGATTAGCAATTGATCTTCGCCTCTTCTCATGAGCAATTAGATAAAGAGATTGGCAACTGTTTGTGATAAGAGAAATTGAACCACCAAGAGATTGGGAATCAATTACTCACAATCCGCCATAGATCTACTCACATGATTGAGAAGGGATTGATCACCATTAATTCCTGACAAATCAACATCTCTGATCCCTAGTGTTCTCATTGATAAACCCCAATTTTGTGGTTTATCTTATGCTTAATTTAGGGGATTTTATCACCTTTTCTCACATTTATTAGATGAAATAGCATAGTTTTGTAATTCTCCCTTAATTTGTGCTTAAGTGTAAAAACATGCTTTTTAGGCCATTAAATTGGTGATTTTAATTCACTTTAATTCCATTTGATGCTTTGATGTGTTTGTTGAGCAATTTCAGATTTATAAGCAAGTATTGGATGGAAGAAATGAAGAGGAAAGCATGCAAGTGGAGAATTCATGAAGAAATGAGCAAAATGGAGAATTGAGGGCCACGCGCACGCGTCATGCACGCGTACGCGTGCATTGAAGATTCGCAAGCCACGCGCACGCGTCAAGCACACGTACGCGTGAGTAGAGGTTTTTCCAGCGACGCGCACGTGTCAAGCACGCGCATGCGTGATGTTCGGCACGTGACCCACTTAACGTGAAATCGCTGGGGGCGATTTTTTAGCTGCCCAGGCCCAAATCCAACTCGTTTCTGAGAGTATTTCATGCAGAATTCAAGCTTGAGCAAGGGGGAACTTGGTTAGTCATGATGAGCCTTTAGTTAGTTTTCTAGAGAGAGAAGCTCCCTCTTCTCTCTAGAATTAGGTTAGGATTAGGTTAATTTCTCTTAGATCTAGGTCCAATTTCATGTTTTCATCTTGTTTCCTTTATGAATTCTTGCTTCTGCACCTTCATTCTCTTAGTTTGTGATGTTAATTTTACTTTTATGCCTCTTTTATGTTCATGCACTCATGTTGGATTTGGATCTCTTTTAATAAAATTTGATATTAATGTTCTTTTAATATGATTTGAGTTGTTGATTTACTTTTCTTGCAATTGGTATTTGGTAGATTTATGTTTCTTGCAATTTTACTATGCTTTCCTTTTATGTCTTCCAAGTGTTTGACAAAATGCTTGGTTGGATGTTAGAGTAGATTTTGAGCATTCTTGGCTTGGAAAGAGTGATTAGGTGATCTTGTGTCATTAAGACCAAACTCATGTTGGCGATCTAGATTTGTTAGCTAGTATTGTTTCCATTAACTCTAATCTCTTGCTAATTCGATTAGTGAGTTGACTAGGACATTTGGATTGGGATTAGCTAGTCTTATTAGACTTTCTTCGAGTGTGAAGATAATATGATACCTTCTTCCATCATCGGGGATGACGTAATAAGATAAATTCTTGTTTATTATTGTGACATGATTAACTAGTCTTGTTTGACGTTCTCCCTATCTGAAGATAACATGATACCTTCTTCCATTTGTTGGAGTTGACTAAATAAGATGAATTAATCATTGTATGACTAGGATAGAAAGCCTATATTCTAAGCCCTTGCCATGGATGTCTCTCTCTTTATTCCTTGCTCCCTTTAATTGCTTGCTTGATTTACTCTTCTTGTCATTTAAATTCTTGCCCATTTAATTTCTTGCCCTTTTACCAATCAAACCCCTTGTCCCTTCATAGCCAATAATTGACCACTTCATTGCAATTCTTTGTGAGACGACCCGAGGTTTAAATACTTCGGTTAATTCTTATTGGGGTTTGTACTTGTGACAACCAATATTTTTGCATGTGAGGATTCTTTGTTGGTTTAGAACTATACTTGCAACGAGATTTCATTTGAGGAAATTCTAAACCATACAAGAAACCGAACATCAAAATGGCACCATTGCTAGGGAATTGAAAAGGTGCTATATGATGACAAGTCATCTTATGCTAGCTTTACAAGCATTTTTCATTAGTTTCATTAGGTTTTATGCACTTTCTTGCACAATAAGTAAGTAATTAGAGTGGATTTTCATGATTATTTTGAATCAATCAACCATCATTTATTTTACACAAAATCATAGGGTTTATGCTAGAATTAATTGATTTCATGAATGATGCAAAGACCCTGTGAAGTTGGTGATACTTTGATTGTTTGTTTGGTTGCTTGTAGGTGAAGAAATGGAGAAAAGGGGGAGGCCAATTAGGGAAACGTTGCGTTCACAAAGAGAACGCTATGCTTAGCAACATTTTGGCTAGCGTTCATTAGCAAAGTGAATACCACGTTCACTAAGTGAACATTTTCGGAAAAACTGTGCTTGGAAGCAAGGATTGTTGGCCAACCAAGAGGAAGCGCTCAAAGGAATCAACGTAGCGCTCAACCAAGGGAGCGCTAGAAGAAGCGCTCGACCAAGGGAGCGCTAGGTAGTGCTCAAAGAATGAACGAAGAGCTCACTAAATGAGTGCTGGGTGAGCAATAAATCGCGCAACAAGGCGCATAACAAAAGGAGCGCTCAACAAGTGAACTTAGCGTTCACTAAGTGAACGCCAGGGAGCAAAAATTGAGCACGTGACGAGGCACGCATGGTGGTGCACGAATTGTAAATCACACTTTTCACAACTCGTAACACTAACCAACAAGTGCACTGGGTCTCCCAAGTAATACCTTACGTAAGTAAGGGTCGATCCCACGGAGATTGTTGGCTTGAAGCAAGCTATGGTTATTTTGTAATTCTTAGTCAGGAAATTAATAATAAAAATGGTTGGGTTTATGAAAAGTAATTAACAAAAAATAAATAATACTTGTTATGCAGTAATGGAGAATAGATTGAGGTTTTGGAAATGCTCTGTCTTCTGAATCTCTGCTTTCCTATTGTCTTCTCCTTCACGCACGCAGGTCTCCTTCCATGGCAAGTTATATGTTGGTGGATCACCATTGTCAATGGCTACCATCCATCCTCTCAGTGAAAATGGTCCAAATGCACTGTCACCGCACGGCTAATCATCTGTCGGTTCTCACTCATGTTGGAATATAATCCATTGATTCTTTTGCGTCTGTCACTACGCCCAACACTCGCAAGTTTGAAGCTCGTCATAGTCATCCCTTCCCAGATCCTACTCGGAATACCACAGACAAGGTTTAGACTTTTTGGATCTCAGGAATGGCCGCCAATAATTCTAGCCTATACCACGAAGACTCTGATCGTGAACCAGGAGGCTAAGAGATACACACTCAAACAAGTGCAGATAGAACGGAGGTGGTTGTCAGGCATGCGTTCATAGGTGAGAATGATGATGAGTGTCACGGATCATCACATTCATCAGAGTGAAGTGCAAGTGAATATCTTAGAATAGAAACGAGCGTGATTGAATGAAAAACAGTAGTAATTGCATTAATTCATCGAAACACAGCAGAGCTCCTCACCCCCAACCATGGGATTTAGAGACTCATGCCGTCAGAAATACAATATGAAGTGTAATAATGTCATCCGGTTCAAACTAAATCTCTAAACATAGTTTTTATAATAAGCTAATGACCTAGGTTTTCAGAAAATGAGTAAACTAAGATAGATAGTGCAGAAATCCACTTTTGGGGCCCACTTGGTGTGTGCTTGGGCTGAGCATTGAAGCTTCCATGTGTAGAGACTTTTCTTAGAGTTAAACGCCGAGTTGCTGCCTGTTTCTGGCGTTTAACTCCAGTTTTTATGCCAGTTCTGGTGTTTAACGCCAGAATAGGGTAAAGACTTGGCGTTAAATGCCAATTTGCGTCGTCAAAACTTGGGCAAAGTATGGAATATTATATATTTCTGGAAAGCCCTGGATGTCTACATTCCAACGCAATTGAGAGCGCGCCAATTGGTCTTCTTTAGCTCTAGAAAATCCATTTTGAGTGCAGGTAGGTCAGAATCCAACAGCATCTACAGTCCTTTTTCAGCCTCTGAATCAGATTTTTGCTCAGGTCCCTCAATTTCAGCCTGAAAGTACCTGAAATCACAGAAAAATACACAAACTCATAGTAAAGTCCAAAAATGTGATTTTTGCATAAAAACTAATAAAAATATACTAAAAAATAGCTAGATCATACAAAAAATTATATGAAAATACCCCCAAAAAGCGTATAAAATATTCGCTCATCACAACACCAAACTTAAACTGTTGCTTGTTCTCAAGCAACTAGATAAATAAAATAGGATAGAAAGAAAATAAAGAGGCAATAACATCTCAGAGTTTCATATGAAGCTCAAATTCTCATTAGATGAGCGGGACTAGTAGCTTTTTGCTTCCGAACAGTTTTGGCACCTCCATTTATCCTTTGAAGTTCAGAATGATTGGCATCTATTGGAACTCAAAATTCAGATTATGTTGTTGATTCTCCTAGTTTAGTATGTTGATTCTTGAACACAGCTACTTTATGAGTCTTGGCCGTGGCCCTAAGCACTTTGTTTTCCAGTATTACCACTGGATACATAAATGCCACACACACATAACTGGGTGAACCTCTTCAGATTGTGACTTAGCTTTGCTAAAATCCCCAGTTAGAGGTGTCCAGAGTTCTTAAGCACACTCTTTTTGCCTTGGATCATGACTTTAACTGCTCAGTCTCAAGTTTTTCACTTGACACCTTCACGCTACAAGCACATGGTTAGGGACAGCTTGGTTTAGTCGCTTAGGCCAGGATTTCATTCCTTTAGGACCTCCTACCCATTAATGCTCAAAGCCTTGGATCCTTTTTACCCTTGCCTTTTGGTTTAAAGGGCTATTGGCTTTTTCTGCTTGCTTGCTCTTCTTTCTCTCTTTTTTTTTTCACAAGTTTTGTATTCGCTGTTTTTTCTTGCTTCAAGAATCAATTTTATGATTTTTCAGATTATCAATAACATTTCTCCTTTTTCATTATTCTTTCAAGAGCCAACAAATTTAACATTCATAAACTTCACTATAAAAAATTATGCACTGTTTAAGCATTCATTCAGAAGACAAAAAGTATTGCCACCACATATAAATAATTTGAATTATTCTTATTAAGAACTCGAAAATAAAATTGCCTCCTTATTCTAAAAAATCTACCATTTTATTCATGTTTAATGATAATGAGAAAAATAAATTATAGCTTAATTGGAGATAATAAGAATATAAAAATAAAGATACTAATTACTATTATTCATATGACTCCTAAGGTAGATCTCTAATAGCAAAAGTTATCACAGAGTTAAGATTAGGACTCAACAACCTTTATCTTGGGAGATGGATACTCCTTCAATCTGTGGGGTGTCTGGCCCTTCAAGAGACAGCTTGTGGCGCTTCAGCTCCTGTAGTTCATGCCCTTACTTCTCTTGTTCCTTCAGCAGTTTACAAAGCATGTTGTTTTGAGTTTGCTGCTCTTCTTTCAGTTGATCCATAGCTTCTTGCAACTTGGTGACAGATGCTTCTAGGCGGGTCCAGCAGTCAATCTAAGGGATTTCTGGGAGGAACTCCTGTGCTCTCTTTTTGATGGAGTTATCCTGCACTTGTTGTCCTTCCATTAGCTTTTTGGTGATTGGGTGCTCGACTAAGATATACTCATCCACTCCCATCTTCACCCCAGCATCTTTACATAGCAGAGATATTAGACTTGGGTAAGCCAATTTGGCGTCAGTGGAGTTCTTGTTTGCAATTGTGTAAAGCTCACAAGAAATCATATGATGAATCTCCACTTCATTTCCCAACATAATGCATTGGATCATCATTGCTCTTTTGATAGTGACTTCAGAGCGGTTGCTGGTGGGAAGTATAGAACGCCCAATGAAGTCCAGCCAGCCCCTAGCAATTGGTTTGAGATCTCCTCTCTTGAGTTGATTTGGGACACCCTTTGTATTGGTTATCAACTTGGTTCCAGGGATGCATATGTCCTCTAGAACTTGGTCTAAGCGCTTATCAAATCTTACCATTCTCCTATTAAAGGATTCTAGATCATCTTGTAGTTGAGGCAGCTTGAAGACCTCTCTTATTTTGTCCTGGTGGAAGTAAATAATCTTCCCTCTGACCAATGTTCGAAAGGTATAGAAGGCGGCCCCTGTTAATCTCTGCTTATCTGTTTGCCACAAATTTGAGTAGAATTCCTGAACCATGTTTCTACCCACCTTTGTCTCAAGATTAGCCAGAATTTCCCAGCCTCTTTTTCGAATCTGCTCTTGGATCTCCGGATATTCGTCTTCTTTCAAATCGAATTTAACTTCTGGGATCACTAATCTCAGACCCATTATTTTGTAGTAATGGTCTGCATGTTCTTTTGTTAAGAACCTCTATTGATTCCAAAGTGGTTTTGGAATATTCTCTTTCTTGCCTCTTGAAGTGGTTTGTTTTCCTTTAGGAGCCATGATCTTAGTGAGTCTTAGCTCAGTGATCACGAAAAGCACACCAAACTTAGAGGTTTGCTTGTCCTCAAGCAAATGAGAGGAATAGAAGGAGAGACAAATTCGAATTGTGGAGGAGAGGGGGTGGCCGAATGTGAATTTAAAGAGGAGGGGGTGGGTTCGAAAATTTTGAAAAAGGTATACTAGAAGATATGATTTAAAAAAAATAATTATGATATGCAAAAGATGTAGTTTTAAAATTGAAAAGATAAGAAAGAGATTTGAAAAAGATAAATCTAATTTTTAAAAAGATAGTACGATGATTTGAAAAAGATTTGAAAAGAAATTGAAGAAGAATAAAGAAAGATTTTTTTAGGCTTGAAACTATTTTGAAATTGAAAAATTAGGATTTGTAACATGTTCATGTAAGAAATCATGAATAGAAACATGAAAATTTGAAAAAAATTGAAGTGAAAAACAAACATCCTCCCCTCCACACTTCTGGCGTTTAACGTCCAGTTGTTGCTTATTTTGGGCGTTTTTCTAAACGCCCAGGATGCTACAATTCTGGCGTTTAACGCCCAGAAAGGTATCTTTACTGGCGTTAAACGCCCAGTAAATGCTTCTTTTGGGCGTTTAACACCCACAATTCCCTTTACTGGTGTTTTTATGACAGTGAGGTCCTTTTCTCTGCTTTATGCTCTGAATTCTTCTGTAACTCTGTGAACTCCTGCAATTGTTAATCATTCTTAAAGATAATTTATATAAAACTCATATAATTATTATTTGCATAACAAATAAACATTGCTAATGGCTGTGTTGCCTCCCAGCAAGCGCTTCTTTATTATCTTTAGCTGGACTTTACTGAGCTTTAATCTAGTCTCAGCTTTGAGCATTCTTGCTCAACATTACCTTCAAGATAATGCTTGACTCTCTGTCCATTAACAATGAACCTCTTATTAGAGTCAATATCTTGAAGCTCTACATACCCATATGGTGACACACTCGTAATCACATATGGTCCCTTCCACCGAGATTTCAGTTTCCCGGGGAACAATCTAAGCCTAGAGTTGAACAGCAAAACTTTCTGGGTGACAGTTTCTTGTCATGCCACCTTTTTGCTTTCTCCTTGTAAATTTTTACATTTTCAAAAGCATTGAGTCTGAATTCCTCTAGCTCATTCAACTGGAGCAATCTTTTCTCTCCAGCTAACTTGGCATCAAGATTTAGGAATTTGGTTGCCCAGTAGGCCATGTGTTCCAGTTCCACTAGCAAATGGCATGCTTTCCCATACACAAGAGGGTATGGAAAGGTCCCTATAGGAGTCTTGAATGCTGTTCTGTATGCCCACAGAACATCATCCAGACTTCTTGCCCAATCCCTTCTATGGGTAATTACAGTCCGTTCTAGGATTCTTTTTAGTTCTCTATTAGAGACTTCATCTTGCCCATTTGTCTGTGGATGATATGGAGTTACTACTTTGTGGCTAATTCCATATCAGACCATAGCAGAGTAAAGTTGTTTATTACAGAAGTGAGTGCCCCATCACTGATTAGTACTATAGGGACACCAAACCTGCTAAAGATATGTTTCTGGAGGAACTTCAGCACTGTCTTAATATCATTAGTGGGTGTTGCAATTGCCTCTACCCAATTAGATACATAGTCTACTACCACCAGAATATACGTGTTTGAGTATGATGGTGGAAAAGGCCCCATGAAGTCAATACCCCATACATCAAATAACTCAATCTCCAATATCCCTTGTTGAGGCATGGCATAACCATGAGACAGATTACCAGCACTCTGGCAACTGTCACAGTTACGTATAAACTTTCGGGAGTCTCTATAGAGAGTAGGCCAGTAGAAGCCACATTAGAGAACCTTGGTGGTTGTGCGCTCACCTCCGAAATGGCCTCCATATTGTGATCCATAGCAATTCCATAAGATCTTCTGTGCCTCTTCCTTGGTCACACACCTACGGATTATTCCGTCTGCACATCTCTTAAAGAGATATGGTTCATCCCACAAGTAGTACTTTGCATCAAAAATTAATTTTTTTGTTTGTTGCCTGCTGTACTCTTTGGGTATGAATCTTACAGCTTTATAGTTTGCAATTTCTGCAAACCATGGTGATTCCTGAATGGCAAACAATTGCTCATCCAAAAAGGTTTCAGAGATCTCAATAGAGGGGGAGGACGCCCCTTCTACTGGTTCTATTCGGGACAGATGATCAGCTACTTGGTTCTCTGTCCCTTTTCTGTCTCTTATTTCTATATCAAACTCTTGCAGAAGCAACACCCATCTTATGAGTCTGGGTTTTGAATCCTGCTTTGTAAGTAGATATTTAAGAGCAGCATGGGCAGTGTACACAATCACTTTTGATCCTACTAAGTATGATCTAAACTTGTCAATGGCATAAACCACTGCAAGCAACTCTTTTTCTGTGGTTGTGTAATTTTTCTGTGCATCATTTAAAACATGGCTAGCGTAATAAATGACATGCAGAAGCTTGTTATGCCTTGATAAATCCCGATCTCGTGATTTATCTTGTGCTTATTTTGGGGATTTTGTCACCTTTTCTTGCATTTATTCAATGAAATAGCATGGTTTTGTAATTCTCCCTTGAAATTTTGCTTAAGTATAAAAACGTGCTTTTTAAGCCCTAAATTGGTGATTTTAATTCACTTTAACTCCATTCGATGCCTTGATGTGTTTGATGAATGAATTCAGGTCCATAAGGCAAGTATTGGATGGAAGAAATGAGGAGAAAAGCATACAAAAAGGGAGAATGCATGAAGAAACAAAGATTGGGAATGCACCAAAGGACGCGCACGCGTACATGCCGCGTCCGCGCGGGTTGAGAATTTGCCAATCGACGCACACACGCACATGGCACGCACGCGCCGATACTCTCACGTGGCCCACTTGAAGGCGAAACGCTGGGGGTGATTTCTGAGCTGCCCAGGCCCAAATCCAACTTGTTTCTGAGTGTATTTCATGCAGAATTGAAGTCCAAGCAGAGGGGGAGCAATTAGTTTAGCCAACATGAGCCTTTAGTTAGTTTTTTAGAGAGAGAAGCTCCCTCTTCTCTCTAGAATTAGGTTAGGATTAGGTTAGATTATTTTAATTTCATGTTTGATTACTTGATCTCATCTTGCTTCTTTGATAATTTCTCATCGCTACATCTTGACTCTCTTAGTTTTTATGTTAATTTCTCATTTTGCTCTCTTTTGTGGTGATGACTCATGTTGGATTTATTTACATTTCAATTTTGATGTTGATGTTTCTTTGGTTGATGAATTGAGTTGTGATCTCCCTTTCTTGCAATTAATAGTGGTAGATTTTAGTATCCTTGCAATTTATGATCTTGACTTTTATTGCATTCTAAGTGTTTAATGAAATGCTCTCTTTAGTTTTTGAGTAGTTTTGTCAACTTTTGGCCTAAGCCAAGGGACTTGAGTGATCTTGAGTTTTTGGGCATAATGGGTTTGGTGATTTGAGAACCCTGGGTGATCAATTTGAAGCCCGTTGACGCTAACCCACTACTAAGCCAATTAGTAGGTAGGTTAGGACTTAGGGGTGGATGTGATCAAGCCTATTTAACATACTTCATGTCTAGGAGTAAATGTTACGTACTTAAGGCTTCGAGAAGTAGACTTAATGGGTTGGCCTCTCATAATTGTCAATAATTGGTTTGTTAAATGGGATGGTGATCTCAAGTACCCAAGTCTTAGCCAAGAGTTCTTTATTTTGCTTTCTTTACTTACTTAATCAGTTTACTTTCTTGCCATCTCATAAACAAAACCCCCTTTTTCTACCCCATCATATCCAATACGCATGCCTTACATTGTTTCCTAGGGAGACGACCCGAAGTCCAAATACTCTGGTTAAAATTCATTGGGGTTTGTTACTTGTGACAACCTAAATTTTTGTATGAAAGGACTATTGTTTGGTTTAGAAACTATACTTTAGAACGAGAATTCATTAGTGGAATTCTAGACCACACAAAAGTTCGTTCATCAAAATGGCGCCGTTGCCGGGGATCCAATGGTGCTATGTTATTGGCTATTGTATATATTGTGAATAGCTTGAACTTTGGTTTGTTTACCAGTTTTTACTAGTTAGGATTTTATTTTCTTTATTTTTTTATTGCCCTTTGTTTTTATTTTCTCTTTCATTATGAATTCTCATCCTTTTGGCTATGAGTGTAGTTCAAACTATGTTGTAGGAAATGGAAGCTCTAATGAGGATATGCATCAAGGATTTGAGAATCAAGGATGGGAGAAACCTCAAGCTTATGAACAACCTTCATGGCAACAACCTCCTACGAACTCTTATGGGTATAATTCTGATCCTAATGTATACCAGTCCAACGTGTGTGATGACCCTTATTGTGGTTATCAACCACAATCATCATATGCATGTGACCTCATTCCTCGATATAGCCACACATCATTCTCACAAGCTTCACATCACCATTCACCTCTACATGACCATAACTCATACAAACCATATCAACCACCATTCGAATCACATATAGAACAACCACCATCCTAATACCAATATTCCCAAGAACCACAAATTCCACATACACCACCTCAAGAACTCCACCAATATGAACTACCTTCCGATTACGACAATCTTCCCTTAACCAATGAATTCTCTCTTCCAACACCACTTCCCGATGAAGCCTTCATATTAGAACTGAGAGACCTTAAATCTTGCATCTTAAGACGGCAAGAGGAGGATGAAACTAAGTTTAAGGAGCTAAGAGCAAGGATAGCTAGTATGGTGGAAGCCGTGAATCACTTAACGTCCCACCTAAGTTCATGCACCTTAAGTACCCCCATTGTTGAATGTGGAGAAATAATCAAGGAGCTTAGTGAGGATAGGAACTTGAAGCTCCATGGTGAAGAAGAAGAATTGAAGCAAGAAGGGCAACAAGAGGAGAAGATAGAGATTAGCAAACAAAAGGAAGTAGTAGATGGATGTTTAGGATACGTTGAGCACATAAAGGAATCTCGAATTGAAGAACCCTCTTCCAGGAAGTTTGGAGGTGATATTGAAGAGAAGAGTAATGTAGCGGAAGTAAACAGAGAGTTTAAGGAAATTGATTAAGAAGTGGATTCCATCACTAGTGATTTTTTGCCCATGTTGATCAATTCCTTTGACGATCTTGTTGAACCTTCCCCCAGTGGATCAGAAAGCAAGGTTGAGGAAGACTTGAAACCTCCAAAGCCTACTGAGGGTGAAGAACTGGGAGAAGTATTCCAAGCAACAGGCGCTCCTATCTATGATGATTCCGAATCAACATATGATCCTTTTGAGTTTGAAGAGTCCTTCCCTAAATTGCCTAGACTTGATAATGAGGTAGATTTCACTATACCTCCTATCTATGATGAGAGTGATGGGAAAGAAGAATGTGATCCTGAGGAAGCTTGGCATGAGGAGGAACTTGAAGAACCTTGCCAAGTGGTGGAAACCTCTAGAAGAGGATGGACGGGAGTAGAGCATGCTTTATCAAGATCTTCGGGAACTCCTCCACCTAATTTGTCATCCAATCCTTCGCTTGAGTGAGTAAAACTTCTAACTCTCAGCTTTATTATCCCACTTGAGTATGGTTTCCTTAAAACGGATGGCCAACTTAGGGCGCTTTATGGAATTAAGCGAAAGAGGAGGATGTTTAGTGGTTGGCGTTCTAAATCTAGGCTCATTATGGTGGGAAGCTCGAAATTGAAGAGCACAGATTGGTGTAATGCTCAATTAAATGGGTCTAGGAGAGTAGTTTGGTGCTTCCATGAGAATTCTGCTTTCTTGTCACCCGGAAAAAGTCAAGGCAATCAACTAGAAGATGGGTGCGAGGACAAGATATCGGATCTTGGATTATCCTATGATAGTCAATTTCAGGAGCTAACGTCTTGGAGAGGACCTCATCGAAGCTTAATGAAGAAGGTTGGAACTTCTAACAACCGATTGAAGGACAAGCACTCTTGGAGGTTCAAGGATGGATACAAGCATAAGCCACCTTGACAAGAAGCCTCCCAATGTCCAACTTAAGGACTTAAACTAAAAGTGCTTGGTGGGAGACACCCCACTATGGTAAACTCTTTTAATCCTCTTGTAGATATAATGAATGAATGAATTGAGTTCCATTGTATAGAGTTCCTTTACTTTGTAGTGTATTTGCTTTGATTGCTAAGGTATCTGTACGTCCTATGCTTTAATTAGGGATAATTCTTTGAATTTGAGTTTTTGCTTGAATTGCAAGTTTTCTCAAGTTGTTTGAAAAATCCCCTATGTTTCAAAATGCGCTTAATCTTGCACCTTAGCTAGTTCTGGAGCTTTAGAGAAGGATGGAAAGTTATGAGGTCTTTTGATGCTCTTTTAAAAAAAATAAAAAAAAATAAATAAAACCCTAAGCCACGCGCAAGCGCATGGCGCGCGCGCGGCGGGTGCTCATTTCAACTACCTGGGCCAAGGAACCGAGAGTTATGCCACTTTTGGGCCAACTCTGTGTCTCGACCCACGCGGACGCACACTGTACGCGTCCGTGCCACTCCCTGTTTCTTCGCTTACGCGCTGGTGTGCTCCGCGCCTCCGCGTCCATTCCATAAGCTCAACCCATCCACGCGAACGTGCACAATGCGCGCGCGCGTCGATGCATTTCAGCATCACCCAGGCCAAAGGACTCGAGAGTTGTGCCAACTCTGGGCCTCTTTTGTGCCTCTGGCCCAGCATACCTGCGCAAACGCGCACCGTACGCGTCCGTGCCAACCCCTAACTCTTCCATCCATGCGTAGGCGCGTATGGCGCCTCCGCGCCACTTCCCTATTTCTATCACCCACGCAGATGCGCACAGTGCGTGCTCGCGTGGATTTAAAAATTCCATTTAACCAGGGACGCGAAGCCCTAGCGCATTCGCGCAATCGCCATTCGTTCCCTTCATCCCCATCGTTCCATTTCCCTCCATCTTCAACCTCACCTCTGAGCAACCAACCACCGGCGGCCCTCCGGCGAGTGGTCCGCAACCATCACCGCCGCTGTTACCACCCGAACCCCTCTTTTTCTCTCCCTTTCTCTCCTTCACTCGACCCTCTCTGTCTCTGCTCTCTCTCTCACAGCCAGCCTCAGCGCCTCCCCAAGCACCGCCGCGACCACCAGTGTCGCCGGCACGAGCTTCACAGCGACGTCAAACAACCACTCCACTTCACCTTCCTTTCATTTGCCCCGTTTAGTTTCTGCATTCCAGGTTCCATGCCCCCCTGTTCTGCATCCTTTTTACTGCTTACTGTTAATTACATTAGTTTAGTTAGATTAGCTTAGTTAGTTAGTTTAGTTTGATTTAGGTGGTTAGCGAATCTGGGCTGAGTAGTGGATTTAGGCTTGTTTGAATTTCTGTTGCTATGCGAAATTGCTCTGTTTTGTTGCATTACTCCGTGTTCATTTAATCTGTTGATGCTGCTTACTTGTAATGGATTAGTGAAGGGAATGCTGATTGAAGCAACTGTCCCTGTTCTCTGTGCTGTTTGATTTGCTTTGTTGCTGAACTATTGGCTGTCTGTTACATCCATGTGAGCTCATATATATGATTTTGTGTTTCTAATTGTTGATGAACTCATATGGAATCTAATTTGACAGTTTGAATTTGGAAAATAGCCAATTTGCTGCTGAAATGCTGCCGGATTTTTCTCAACCATTGTCCTTGAACTGACCTTGTTTGATGGGTGTAGCAACTTCTAGTTAATGATTTCTATTCAATTAGAATTTTGTTGCTTAAATGGTTTTGGAAAATCCTCAAGGGTATGTTTACAGGTTTTTGGTCATGCTTCTAATACTCTTTGCTTGCAATGCTAACTTGCATATGTGCGTTACATGGTTGAGTAAGTTTTCAAACTGACCATAACTTAAAACTTCCTTGAAATTTTGTGCCTCTTTTGCATAGACACACAAGTTTGAATGTTCTTGTCTATGTGACCAAATAGTTCATTATGTTCATACATAGTCTCATTAAGTCACATGGACCATGAGGTTTCCAATTCATATTTGAACTTGTGACTTGTATGCATTGTTAGAATTGGTGTTAAATGTGCTTGATTTACTTGTTTCTCAAGATCTTGATTTCACCAACACTACTATTGATCCTTGCATTGATTGATGGTTGTTCCATATTAGTTGTTTTCTAGCTATGTCATATTTCATCATCGATGACTTGTTGCATTTCATGATTGTGAATGTGCTTACACTCCTAATTCGTGCATTCCTTTGGAACTTAGCTGGTAACTGCCATATCATTAATTTTCAAACTGATTTCTAACTTTAACCTATTTAACCGACTAACCTCTTTTGGTTTTTAACTTAACTTTTTGGATCATTCTTTTAGATATGGTGCTTCCTAAGCTTAGTGAACAAGTAATGTGCAAAACATGCATAAATTGAATTATTGGTTTGAAGTTGGTTTGCATTCTGAATTATGTTTGCTTGCATTCCAAGAAACCACACTTTCTTTATTCACTTCATGAGTATGCCTTGCTTTGAATGCTTTATACCTATTTGGCTATTTGCTTATATTGTATCATCTCTGTTTTTCAGGATGTCGGATAGAGGAAAAGCTATAGCCACTACTTCCAAAAAGAGGAAGCGTTCCAAGACCTCTACCCCCTCACCATATGCTAACTATGCCAAGAATCTGCTAAATGAAGAAGACATAGAAAATCAGCTACTCCCATCCACTGATTTAACCTAATTCTCCAACCTCTACTACGAGCTACGCTTCTCCCATTATACATAGAAGAACCTGAACATTGAGAAGAAGCTGAATCTTCCCAATGAAGTGAGGCGTGCCATAAACACCCGTATTTTGGAGTTGAGATTGGATTTCGTTGATAGGGACTTAGGAAGGATTAACATCTCATGGGTTAAGGAGTTCTACTGTAACTTCTTCCGAGCGAACTTGGATTCAGTGCACGTAAGGGGTAGAGAGATTATGATCTCTGAGGAGGCTATAGAGGATGCACTGCTTTGCAGAGTTGGTACTCCTGACACTTGTGCCTACCAGCAGGCAGAGGTAGCCCTCCTCTCCATGACTTTTGACTATGAGGCGCTTAAGCGCATGATTGCTACGCCAGACGCTCCCTGGGTGATGGATTCGAACAACAAGAAGCCTAAGGGGATGCTATCTGCATATCTGTCTAAGGAGGCTAGGACCTGGCAGCAGATATTTGCCCACTACGTCCTGCCTACCACTCACTTCTCAGAGATTCCGATGGATATGCTAGTTCTGTTTAGGTGTGTCATGGAAGGGAAAGAGGTGTATTTCCCCCGACTGATTAGGCATAGCATGAGGAGAGATCATATCCGCGGCTTGCTACCGTTTTTTACACTGGTTACTAGTTTAGCTGAGCTAGCTGATGTCCCGTGGGAGGACGACGACGTGATACCACGACCCCCAGATGACGACGACAAGGAAGTTACTATTCCATGGGGTGGATGGGTACACGAGAAGCCCCCGACCAGACGTCTTTCTCAGGCTAGAGCGGTAGTTGATGCAGCCAGACCCTCTTCCTCCACAGCAGCAGAACCCTCTTCCTCCACAGCAGCCGCAGCATCCTTACCACCGCCGCCACCAGCACCTGAGCCGAGTTATCTGTTAGTGCAGCACCTTCTTCGCTTCATGGTGCGCTTCGAGCGTCGTGTCATTCGATGTCTTGACCGCATAGACCAGGTGTTCGCATCGCAGGGCATTGAGCTCCCTCTACTTCCAGAGTCTCCCGCTTCTGACGAGCAGGATCAGGAGGAGGAGCATAGTGAGGAGCCAACACAGCAGGAGGCACCACCAGAGACACAGGCCACCACTGAGGTCCAGTAGCCTTCTGAGGTCCAGCATGACATTCCAGAGCCACAGCCAGTATCTGAGCCACAGCCAGTACCACCTCCAGTTCTATAGCCTGAGCATGAGCCACAGCCTGGTGCGATTGTTGACCCCCATCCCGAGCTTTAGTAGTAGCATCGAGGACGATGCTTGATTCTAAAGTGTGGGGAGGTCACCGTTCGTGACCGGTGTTTACATTTATGTGGTGAACTTTCAGACTTCTATTTCTATTCGCTACTACTTTATTTTGTTTTACTCTGCACTTTATGTTTTGGATCATTTTGGGATTATTGTACATATTTGCTATTGTGGATACTCTTGTTTTGGTTGCTGCACACTCTTAATATATATATATATGTATATGTTTTGCATCTTAGTTGTTGATTGTGATTAGAAAGGAAATTTCTGGATTGCTAAAAATCTAGTCAACCCTTTTTATATAAGAAATGTATTTTGATTGAAAAGGGGTAAAACTAGCAATTTTTTTTTTAAATTTTCTAAATCACAATATTGCATTAGAATAACCGTAGTCAATATGATGAATATTTCCAAGAAATTCATTCTTAGGGCACCACCCTAATTGGTTGAAAAAAAATATTTTTAGAACTTGCTTGAAATATATACTTGTGGATCATGTTTTGAGCTAAGAACACAAGCATGTGAGATTTGAGCTTAATTGTGTGGTTACATCATACATAACCACTTACTTCCATTCTTGTGTGCATTATTCTCCTCCTATGATTATAATCCTTAATTTGTTTGATTCTTTATGTCCATTATTTTGTGTATACATGCATTTATATGATTGAGGCCATTGTTCAAATAGCTCACTTACCCAAATAAGCCTACCTTTTATCTTTCATTGTTAGCCAATTTCGAGCCTATGCTTAACCCATTTGTTCTTAATTGTAGCACATTACAAGCCTAAGTGAAAAACAATAAATATCCCTTAATTTGGATCTTTGATTAGCTTAGACTAGTGAGAGTGTTTATCATTTGATTTTGGGAAAGTTGGGAACATTGGGTAGAGATAAAAGTATGTTTGTTGAAAAATATTGGGAATTGGGTACATACTCATGTATTAATCATGTGTAAACCATATGCATTGATGTTCTTATATATATTTTAGCTAAAAAAAAAGAGAGAAAAGCAATAAAAAGGGGACAAAATGCCCCAAAGTGAAGTTCAATAAGAGTCAATGCGTATGTGTGGTGATCAAAAGAGAATACATGAGTGTGTGAGAAAAGTGAAGAATGGGTAGTTAGGTTTGTTTAGAATTGTATAGGTTGTCATACGTTAGGTGGGAAGTTTAAGTTAATCAAAGATTCAAATCTCAAGCTCACTTGACCACATGTATCCTACCTTGACCCTAGCCCCATTACAACCTATGGGAAAGACCTCATGATAATTGTATGCATGCATAAAGTAATTGCTGATTGTTAGATGAAAAACAAATTTTGGAAAGCATGATTAGGGGAGGAATAAGTGAATTGACCCACACACTTGAGTGCATAGAGCGGATACACATCCGGCGAGGGTTCGATCGCTCAATTACATGTTTCCACCCATGATCATCTTTTCTTGCAAGTTTGTGAACTCTTTCAATAATCCAATCCAATTGCGGTTTGCTTGATTGCTAATACCTTGGCCCTTATGCTTGTATGCGTATTCTTGAAGATCGATTTATTTTGACTATGCCATTGCATCACGTAAATAGATTGCATGTAGATAGATTGCATTTAGTAGTTGCATTGAATAAATGTTAAATACCCTTTTGCTTCTTCTTGATTTTAGCATGAGGATATGCTTAGTTTAAGTGTAGGGAGATTTGATAAACCCCGATTTCGTGATTTATCTTGTGCTTATTTTGGGGGATTTTGTCACCTTTTCTCGTATTTATTCAATGAAATAGCATGGTTTTGTAATTCTCCCTTGAATTTTGCTTAAGTATAAAAACGTGCTTTTTAGGCCCTAAATTGGTGATTTTAATTCACTTTAATTCCATTTGATGCCTTGATGTGTTTGAAGAGTGAATTCAGGTCCATAAGGCAAGTATTGGATGGAAGAAATGAGGAGAAAAGCATACAAAAAGGGAGAATGCATGAAGAAACAAAGATTGGGAAAGCACCAAAGGACGCGCACACACACCAGGCGCGCACGCACAAAAGCGGTTTCACCTATAGACGCGCAGCGTACATGCCGCGTCCGTGCGGGTTGAGAATTCGCCAATCGACGCGCACGTGCACATGGCGCGCACGTGCCGATACTCTCACGTGTCCCACTTGAAGGCAAAATGCTGGGGCCGATTTCTGAGCTGCCCAGGCCCAAATCCAACTAGTTTCTGAGTGTATTTCATCCAGAATTGAAGTCCAAGCAAAGGGGGAGCAATTAGTTTAGCCAACATGAGCCTTTAGTTAGTTTTTTAGAGAGAGAAGCTCCCTCTTCTCTCTAGAATTAGGTTAGGATTAGGTTAGATTATTTTAATTTCATGTTTGATTACTTGATCTTATCTTGCTTCTTTGATAATTTATCATCTCTACATCTTGACTCTCTTAGTTTTTATGTTAATTTCTTATTTTGCTCTCTTTTGTGGTGATGACTCATGTTGGATTTATTTACATTAATGCAATTTTGTTGTTGATGTTTCTTTGGTTGATGAATTGAGTTGTGATCTCCCTTTCTTGCAATTAATAGTGGTAGATTTTAGTATCCTTGCAATTTATGATCATGACTTTTATTGCATTCTAAGTGTTTAATGAAAGGCTCTCTTTAGTTTTTGAGTAGTTTTGTCAACTTTTGGCCTAAGCCAAGGGACTTGAGTGATCTTGAGTTTTTGGACATAATGGGTTTGGTGATTTGAGAACCCTGGGTGATCAATTTGAAGCCCATTGACGCTAACCCACTACTAAGCCAATTAGTAGGTAGGTTAGGACTTAGGGGTGGATGTGATCAAGCCTATTTGACATACTTCAAGTCTAGGAGTAAATGTTACGTACTTAAGGCTTCGGGAAGTAGACTTAATGGGTTGGCCTCTCATAATTGTCAATAATTGGTTTGTTAACTTCAAGAGTTCTTTATTTTGCTTTCTTTACTTACTCAATCAGTTTACTTTCTTGCCATCTCATAAACAAAACCCCCTTTTTCTACCCCATCATAGCCAATATGCATGCATTACATTGTTTCCTAGGTAGACGACCCAGAGTCCAAATACTCTGGTTAAAATTCATTGGGAATTGTTACTTGTGACAACCTAAATTTTTGTATGAAAGGACTATTGTTTGGTTTAGAAACTATACTTTACAAAAAGAATTCATTAGTGGAATTCTTCACCACACAAAAGTTCGTTCATCATGCCTCTATCCTAATACTGCACCAATGGCATGGTCACTGGCATCACACATTAGTTCGAATGGTAATGTCTAGTCTGGTGCAGAAATAACTGGTGCTGTGACCAGCTTAGCTTTCAGAGTTTCAAATGCCTGCAGACACTCTGTGTCAAACACAAATGGCGTGTCAATAGCTAGCAGATTGCTCAGAGGTTTTGTAATTTTTGAAAAATCCTTTATAAACCTCCTATAGAATCCTGCATGCCCCAAAAAGCTTCTGATTGCCTTAGCATTGGCAGGTGGTGGTAATTTTTCAATTACTTCCACTATAGCTTGATCCACCTTTATTCCCTTGTTTGAAATTTTATGCCCAAGGACAATTCCTTCAATCACCATAAAGTGACATTTTTCCCAGTTTAAAACTAGGTTAGTCTCTTGGCATCTTTGCAGAACAAGTGCTAAATGGTCAAGGCAGGAGCTGAATGAGTCTCCAAATACTGAAAAAGTCATCCATGAAGACTTCCAGAAATTTCTCTACCATATCAGAGAAGATAGAAAGCATGCACCTCTGAAAGGTTGCAGGTGCATTGCACAGACCAAAAGGCATCCTTCAGTAAGCAAACACTCCAGAAGGACATGTGAATGCTGTTTTCTCTTGATCCTGAGGATCTACTGCAATTTGGTTGTAACCTGAATAGCCATCCAAAAAGCAGTAATATTCATGACCTGCTAGTCTTTCTAGCATCTGGTCTATGAATGGTAAAGAGAAGTGATCCTTCCTGGTGGCTGTATTGAGCCTTCTGTAGTCAATACACATACGCCACCCTATAACTGTTCTTGTAGGGACCAGTTCATTTTTTTCAATATGAACCACTGTCATGCCTCCCTTCTTGGGGACAACTTGGATAGGGCTCACCCAGGGGCTATCAGAAATAGGATAAATAATCCCAGCCTCCAGTAACTTGGTGACCTCTTTTTGCACCACCTCCTTCATGGCTGGATTTAGCCGCCTTTGTGGTTGAACCACTTGCTTAGCATCGTCCTCCAATAGGATCTTGTGCATGCATCTTGCTGGGCTGATGCCCTTAAGATCACTTATGGACCACCCAAGAGCTGTCTTGTGTGTCCTTAGCACTTGAAGTAGTGCTTTCTCTTCCTGTGGATTTAAAGCAGAGCTTATGATTACTGGAAAAGTGTCACCTTCTCCCAGAAATGCATATTTCAGGGATGGTGGTAGTGGTTTAAGCTTGGGTTTAGGAGGTTTCTCCTCTTCCTGAAGAATTTTCAAAGGATCTTTTATTTCCTCTGAGTCCTCCAGATCAGGCTGAACATCTTTAAAGATGTCTTCTAGCTCTGATTCGAGACTCTCAGCCATGTTGATCTCCTCTACCAGGGAGTCAATAATATCAACACTCATGCAGTCTTTTGATGTGTCTGGATGCTTCATTGCCTCGACAGCATTCAGCCTAAACTCATCCTCATTGACTCTCAAGGTCACTTCCCCTTTTTGGACATCAATGAGGGTTCATCCAGTTGCTAGGAAAGGTCTTCCTAGAATGAGAGTTACACTCTTGTGCTCCTCCATTTCCAGCACTATAAAGTCAGTGGGAAAGGCAAATGGCCCAACTTTGACAATCATGTCCTCAATTATGCTTGATAGATATTTAATGGATCCATCAACAAGTTGAAGACATATCCGGGTTGGTTTGACTTCTTTAGTCAAGCCAAGCTTTCTGATAGTGGAGGTAGGGATTAGATTGATACTTGCCCCAAGGTCACATAGAGCTGTCTTGGTGCAAGTACCCTCTAATGTGCATGGTATCATAAAGCTTCCGGGATCCTTAAGCTTTTCTGGTAAGCTTGTTATAATGACTGCACTGCATTCTTCAGTGAGAAAAACTTTTTCTGTTTCTCTCCAATCCTTCTTATGACTTAAGATCTCTTTCATGAACATAGCATAAGATGGTATTTGCTCAAGTGCCTCTGCAAATAGAATCTTTATTTCAAGAGCCCTGAGATAGTCTGCAAAGCAGGCAAATTGTTTATCCTGTTTCGCTTGGCGGAGTTTCTGAGGATGAGGGATTCTGGCTTTATATTCTTCAACCTTAGTTGCTACATGTTTATTTCCTACAGAGGCAGGTTGAGAAGCCTTCTTGAGGGAGTTATTATCAGCACTTGCAGGTGTCTGATCCCTCACTGGCATTTAAACGCCAGAACTAGACATGGATTGGGCGTTTAACGCCAGATTCCTACCCTTTTCTGGCGTTTGAACGCCAGAACTGGACATGGATTGGGCGTTTAACGCCAATTTTCCACCCTTTTCTAGCGTTTGAACGCCAGACATGTTCCTCTCTGGGCTCTTACTGTCCTCAGAGGGATTTTGGGTAGCAGGTTGCTCATCCTCTGTCAGCTATTCTTTTCTTGACTTTTTGCTGCTTTGAGTTGAGGTATTTAACGTTTTTCCACTTCTTAATTAAACTGCTTGGCATTCCTTTGTTTTCTATTTTGATAACTGCTATTTTGTCTGATTCAATTGTGATTCCATATCCTTGTTAGCAATTTTGGTTTCTTGTAGCATCTTCTTAAATTTTGCTAACTGCCATGTTATAGAAGATAGTTGCTGATTGAGTTCAGCAACTTGTTCCTAAGGACTAAAGAGAAAAGATATTTTTGAATTTAATGAAGAAAGAGAAAAACAGTAAAAATGACACCAAACTTAAATTTGTAGATCAAAACAAAGGAAACAAATAGGAAAACTTTGAATACCATGATGAACGCTAAGAATAATTTTTGAAAAATTTTTAAGAAAACAGAAACACAAAGGACACAAAACTTAAAAATTGAAACGAAACTCAAACAGAAAAACTCAATTATTAGTTTATAAAACTTTTTGAAAAATATTTGAAAGAGAAAATAAGGATTTAAAAATTTTTAACCAAAAACAACAATAGAAGATTCTAAACCAAAAAGAAAAATTTTTCCTAATCTAAGCAACAAAATAAACCGTCAGTTGTCCAAACTCAAACAATCCCCGGCAACGGCGCCAAAAACTTGGTGCACGAATTGTAAATCACACTTTTCACAACTCGTATCACTAACCAGCAAATGCACTAGGTCGTCCATGTAATACCTTACGTGAGTAAGGGTCGATCCTACGGAGATTGTTGGCTTCAAGCAAGCTATGGTTATTTTGTAATTCTTAGTCAGGAAATTAATAATAAAAATGGTTGAGTTTATGAAAAGTAATTAACAGAAAATAAATAATACTTGTTATGCAGTAATGGAGAATAGATTGAGGTTTTGGAGATGCTCTATCTTCTGAATCTCTGCTTTCCTACTGTCTTCTCCTTCACGCATGCAGGTCTCCTTCCATGGCAAGCTATATGTTGGTGGATCATCGTTGTCAATGGCTACCATCCATCCTCTCAGGGAAAATGGTCCAAATACGCTGTCACCACACGGCTAATCATCTGTCGGTTCTCACTCATGTTGGAATAGAATCCATTGATTCTTTTGCATTTGTCACTACGCCCAACACTCGCAAGTTTGAAGCTCGTCACAGTCATCCCTTCCCAGATCCTACTTAGAATACCACAGAGAAGGTTTAGACTTTCCGGATCTCAGGAATGGCCGCCAATAATTCTAGCCTATACCACGAAGACTCTGATCGTGAACCAGGAGGCTAAGAGATACACACTCAAGCTAGTGCAGATAGAACGAAGGTGGTTGTTAGGCAGGCGTTCATAGGTGAGAATGATGATGAGTGTCACAGATCATCACATTCATCAAGGTAAAGTGCGAGTGAATATCTTAGAATAGAAACGAGCGTGATTGAATGAAAAATAGTAGTAATTGCATTAATTCATCGAAACACAGCAGAGCTCCTCACCCCAACCATGGGGTTTAGAGACTCATGCCGTCAGAAATACAATATGAAGTGTAATAATGTCATCTGGGGCCCACTTGGTGTGTGCTTGGGTTGAGCATTCAAGCTTCCATGTGTAGAGACTTTTCTTGGAGTTAAATACCGAGTTGCTGCCTGTTTCTGGCATATAACTCCAGTTTTTATGCCAGTTCTGGCGTTTAACGCCAAAATAGGGTAAAGACTTGGCGTTAAACGCCAATTTGCATCATCAAAACTTGAGCAAAGTATAGACTATTATATATTGCTGGAAAGCCCTGGATGTCGACGTTCCAACGCAATTGAGAGCGCGCCAATTAGGCTTCTGTAGCTCCAGATAATCATTTTGATTGCAGGGAGGTCAGAATCCAACAGCATCTGCAGTCCTTTTTCAGCCTCTGAATCAGATTTTTGCTCAGGTCCCTCAATTTTAGCCAGAAAGTACCTGAAATCACAGAAAAACACACAAAACCATAGTAAAGTCCAAAAATGTGATTTTTGCATAAAAACTAATAAAAATATACTAAAAAATAGCTAGATCCTACTAAAAACTATATGAAAATACCCCCAAAGAGCGTATAAAATATCCACTCATCACATCACTAATGAACGTAGCATTCATTGAGTAAACTGAACGCTCCACTGGGAAGGAACCAAATGTACCCTGACCCATGCCACCAAGTACCATTTTTGGATCCATTTCTTCACAAATCCAAAGGCCCATTCCAAGTGCTTAATGACTAAAGTAGAAAGTGTATAAATAGGATTAAATTGGATTTGAGCTGGGACTTTTTACGTTTTACCTTTTAGCTGGATTTTTACTTTCATTTTTTCATTTTTTGAAACTTCTTTTTGCTCTTTTAGTCTTTTGAGAATTCTTGAGATCGGATCGGAGTTTACTTTCTATATTTATTTCTTTTTGCTGCAACTTCTACTCTCTGCTTTTTGTTTTTGAACTTTGATTGAAGAATTCTCTGAAGTTCTTCATCTTGAAGTTCCATTTCTTTTTTGTTTTCTGAATTTATGAATTAAAGATTGGATCTCAATTATTTCTTTCTGATTTTCCTTCTTCTGCAATTTTCATTTCTGGTTTGGTTCATCTGCAATTTCTCTTCATCTCATAGTTCTTTAGTTTACTGCACTTCAATTTTCTAGTTCAATTTGAATCCCAATACCCAAATCCCTTTTATTCTTCAAGGAATTTACATTTCCCAGCAATTTAGATTCAGCAATTTAAGTTTCTTGCACTTTAAGTTTCAGTCATTTACCTTTCTTGCAAATTAAGTTTCAGCTCTTTTAATTTCTTACACTTTAAGTTTCTGTAATTTACCTCTTCTGCACTTTACTTTTCTGCCCAATTACTTTTTGCACCTTAACTTTCTGCAATTTCACTTCTGTTAATCAAAATTTCACTCAAATCATGAACTATTTGCTTAACTAAATTCATCACCTAACTAAAGTTGCTCAATCCATCGTTCTCTGTGGGATCGACCTCACTCTTGTGAGTTATTACTACTTGATGCGACCCGGTACACTTGCCGGTGAGTTTGTGTGGAATCGTTTTTGGCGCCGTTGCCGGGGATTGATTTAGATTGACAATGATTAAGTAGGGTGAAAATCTAGATTAAGCACTTTTTCTTTGTTTTTGTTTAGCATTTTAACTGTTTGAGATTTTGTCTCAACTAACCTTAACCACACTCTATCAGTAGAGTGTTTCATTTTAGTTTCTGGTTTTGTTTGTATGTCAGGAGGAAGAAGAGGTGAGTCCACCTCCTTTGATTCTGAATCAGAGAGAACACTCTTGAGAAGAAGAAGAGAAGCATTGGAAAGGGAGTTGTAGGAGAAGCAGAATCAGAAGAAGAGGATTAAGAGATGGAAGGGAATGTCCCAAATCCATCTGATGGTGTAGCCAACAACAATGGCCAACCTCAGATAAGAGTTTTAGCCTCGTACACTATCCCCAATCCAAGGAATTGTGGGAGCAGCATCCTAACCCCCAATGTCCATGCTAATAACTTCAAACTCAAACCTCAATTGATTACCCTGGCTCAGAACAATTGTCAATATGGAGGAAGTACTGCTGAAGATCCAAACCAACACCTCTCTATGTTTTTGATAATTTGTGACACTGTCAAAACCAATGGAATCCACCCTGACATATACAAGCTTCTTTTATTCCCATTTTTACTGAGAGACAGAGCCATACATTGGTTAGAAACCTTCCCTAAAAAGAGCATCACCAGTTGGGATGATTTGGTTAGCAAATTTCTAGCAAAATTCTATCCACACCAAAGAGTCATTAAGCTAAAAACTAATGTGCAAACCTTCAGACAACAAGAAGGAGAATCATTGTATGAAGCTTGGGAGAGGTATAAAGCTCTAATCAGAAGGTGCCTAGAAGGAATGTTCAATGAATAGGTGGAGTTCCAGAACTTCTATGAAGGCTTGTCCCTACCTTCAAGGAAAGCTTTGGATTATTCATCAGGAGGATCTTTGCAAATTATGAAAACTGCTCAAGAGGCACATGATCTTATAGACATGGTGGCCAATAATAAGTACTTCTACTCCTCTGAAAGGCAAGCAACTTCAAAGAAAGGTGTATTTGAGCTTGAAGGAGTTGATACCATATTAGCTCAGAACAAACTCATGCACCAGCAGCTCCAACAACAAATTGAAACAATGTCAAAGAGGATGGATGGATTACAACTTGCAGCAGTGAGCACAACTAACCAACCATCAGTGGTGTAGGGACAGCAGGAGGAAAGTTATGAGGAGCAGCAGCCAGAACAAGTGCAGTATATGGACAATCAAGGTTCTTGATCAAATGATTTCCATGGAGATACCTACAACTCATCCTGGAAGAACCACCCCAATCTGAAATGGGGAGAGAATCAAAACCAGCAGCCTTGGCAGAGAAACTCAAACCAGAACATTTTAAAAAATACAAACCATCAAAACTATCAAAACACTAACCAAACTCCATACAAAAAACCACAAAACAATCAACCTCAACCCAACTACTATCCACCCAACAACCCATTCACTAAGCAAAATATGATGATGGATCAACCATAATCAATCCATCCTCATTCACCCTCAACATCCTATAATCAACCACAACCACCCCAAGAATCTCAAAGGATCTCCAACCTGGAGATGATGATGGAAAAGATGATCAAGCATTAAGAATTGGCCAACAAAAACCATGAAGCTTCACTGCGAAGTCTAGAGAGGCAAATTGGCTAACTGTCCAAGCAAACAACAGCTGAGAGACCAACCAATGAACAACCAAGTGACATGATGAGCGGATAATTTATACGCTTTTTGACATTGTTTTTAGTATGTTTTTAGTAGGTTCTAGTTACTTTTAGGGATGTTTTCATTAGTTTTTATGTTAAATTCACATTTCTGGACTTTACTATGAGTTTGTGTGTTTTTCTGTGATTTCAGGTATTTTCTGGCTGAAATTGAGGGACTTGAGCAAAAATCAGATTCAGAGGTTGAAGAAGGACTACTGATGCTGTTGGATTCTGACCTCCCTGCACTCAAAGTGGATTTTTTGGAGCTACAGAACTCAAAATGGCACGCTTCCAATTGCGTTGGAAAATAGACATCCAGGGCTTTCCAGCAATATATAATAGTCTATACTTTGGCCAAGAATAGACGATGTAAACTGGCATTCAACGCCAACTTTCTACCCAAATCTGGCGTCCAGCGCCAGAAAAGGAGCCAAAACCAGAGTTGAACGCCCAAACTGGCACAAAAGCTGGCGTTCAACTCCAAGAAGGACCTCTACACGTGCAACACTCAAGCTCAGTCCAAACACATACCAAGTGGGCCCAGGAAGTGGATTTATGCATCAATTACTTACTCATGTAAACCCTAGTGACTAGTTTATTATAAATAGGACCTTTTACTATTGTATTAGGTATCTTTGATCAGTTGTATGCTATCTTAGATCACATTTGAGGGCTGGCCATTCGGCCACGCCTGGACCTTTCACTTATGTATTTTCAATGGTAGAGTTTCTACACTCCATAGATTAAGGTGTGGAGCTATGCTGTTCCTCAAAGATTAATGCAAAGTACTACTGTTTTCTATTCAATTCATCTTGTTTCGCTTCTAAGATATCCATTCACACCCAAGAACGTGATGAAGGTGATGATTATGTGTGATGCTCATCACCATTCTCCCCTATGAACACGTGCCTGACAAACACTTCCGTTCTACATGAAATAAGCTAGAATGAATATCTCTTAGATCTCCTAACCAGAATCTTCGTGGCGTAAGCTAGAATGATGGCGGCATTCAAGAGAATCCGGAAAGTCTAAACCTTGTCTGTGGTATTCCAAGTAGGATTCAATGATTGAATGACTGTGACGAGCTTCAAACTCGCGAGTGCTGGGCGTTAGTGACAGACGCAAAAGGAGGGTGAATCCTATTCCAGCATGATCGAGAACCGACAGATGATTAGCCGTGCTGTGACAGAGCATGTGAGCATATTTTTCACTGAGAAGAGGGGATGTAGCCACTGACAACGGTGATGCCCTTGCATAAAGCCAGCCATGGAAAGGAGTAAGACTGATTGGATGAAGATAGCAGGAAAGCAGAGGTTCAGAGGAACGAAAGCATCTCCATTCGCTTATCTTAAATTCCTACCAATGAATTACATAAGTATTTCTATACCTATTTTATTATATTAAATTCGAAAACACCATTATCAATTTATATCTGCCTAACTGAGATTTGCAAGGTGACCATAGCTTGCTTCATACCAACAATCTCCGTGGGATTCGACCCTTACTCATGTAAGGTATTACTTGGACGACCCAGTGCACTTGCTGGTTAGTTGTATCGAAGTTGTGAACCATGGTATTGGCACCATGTTCTTGGCACCATTGCCAGGGAAAGAAAGAGCCATAAATTTTACATAATCAAAGTGTAATCACGATTGTGCGTATCAAGTTGCTCACGTTGCCAGGGATTGTTTGAGCCTGGACATCACAATTTCGTGCACCAAGTTTTTGGCGCCGTTGCCGGGGATTATTCGAGTTTGGACAACTGACGGTTCATCTTGTTGCTCAGATTAGTTAATTTTCTTTTTATTTTATTTTCAAAAAAAAAATTTTTTTCAAAAATATTTCTAAAATTTTCTCATCTGTTTTCGAAAAAAAAAATAAAAATGTTTTCAAAAATTTTATTCAAAATTTTTAAGAATGAATTCTAGTGTTTCATGAAGCATGTTGAAGCCTGGCTGGCTGTAAAGCCATGTCTAATTCCTTTGGGAATGAGTATGTCAGGCGTGTCATGTCTGAATTACATGCTGAAGCTTGGCTGGCCATTGGCCATGTCTAGTGTTTTGGACCGAAGCTTTCATTGAAAGCTTGGCTGGCTAGTGAGCCATGTCTAATTCCTGGACTGAAGCTTTAGACTAAGAATGCAAGATTCCTGGAATTCATGTTAAAAATTTTGGAATCCTTATTTTTTCTTTTTCATATAATTTTCGAAAAAAATCCAAAAAAATTAGAAAATCATAAAAAGCAAAAATATTTTTGTGTTTCTTGTTTGAGTCTTGAGTCATGTTATAAGTTTGGTGTCAATTGCATATGCATCTAGCATTTTTTTCGAAAATTCATGCATTCATAGTGTTCTTCATGATCTTCAAGTTGTTCTTGGTAAGTCTTCTTGTTTGATCTTGATGATTTTTTGTTTTGTGTCTTTTCATGTTTATCATATGCATTCTTGAATTCTTAGTGTCTAAGCATTAAAGAATTCTAAGTTTGGTGTCTTGCATGTTTTCTTTGCATTAAAAATTTTTCAAAATTGTGTCTATGATGTTCATCTTGACATTCATAGTGTTCTTGGTGTTCATCTTGACATTCATAGCATTCTTGCATGCATCACATGTTTTGATCTAAAAATTTCATGCATTGCATCTTTTTAGTGTTTTTCTCTCTCATCATAAAAATTTCAAAAATCAAAAAAATATCCTTCCCATTTTCTCTCATCAAATTCGAAAATTTGGATTGACTTTTTCAAAAATTTTTAAAATCAAGTTGTTTCTTATGAGTCAAATCAAATTTTCAATTTGAAAATCTTATCTTTTTCAAAATCTTTTTCAAAAATCAAATCTTTTTCAAAATTCTTAGTTATTTTCGAAAATTCCAAAAATATTTTTCAAAAATCTTTTCCTTATTTTTATATCATAATTTTCGAAAATAACATAATCAATTAATGTTTTGATTCAAAAATTTGAAGTTTGTTACTTGCTTGTTAAGAAAGATTCAAACTTTAAGTTCTAGAATCATATCTTGTGATTTCTTATGAATCAAGTCATTAATTGAGATTTTAAAAATCAAATCTTTTTCAAAAACTAATTTCTATCATATCTTTTCAAAAATATCTTCTCATCTTATCTTTTTCAAAAATCTAATTTCAAAATATCTTTTCTAACCTCCTAACTTCTTATCTTTTCAAAATTTGTTCAACTAACTAACTAACTTTTTGTTTGTTTCTTAACTTTTTCAAAACTACCTAACTAACTCTCTCTCTCTAATTTTCGAAAATATCTACCCTCTTTTTAAAAAATTTCTTTTTAATTAACTAATTATTCTTATTTTTATTTTTGATTTTAAAAATTTTCGAAAAATACTAACATTTTTCAAAAACCATTTTCGAAAATCACTAACCTTTTTTCAAAAATTATTTTCGAAAATTTTTTCCTCTCCCATCTTATTCTATTTATTTATTCATTTACTAACATCTCACCTCACATCTCAACCATCCTCACAGTTGTGTTTCTTCCATTACATTACATTCTTTGTCTCCCCCTCTTCTTCTACTCACACAGGGATCTCTATACTGTGGTATAAAGGATCTCTATTATTATTATTATTTTTCTGTGCCCTCTTCTTTGTCATATGAGCAGGAGCAAGGATAAGAACATTCTTGTGGAAGCAGATCCAGAACCTGAAAGGACTCTGAAACGGAAACTAAGAGAAGCTAAAATACAACAATCCAGAGATAACCTTTCAAAAATTTTCGAACAGGAAGAGGAGATGGCAGCCGAAAATAATAATAATGTAAGGAAGATGCTTGGTGACTTTACTGCACCTAATTCCAATTTACATGGAAGAAGCATCTCCATTCCTGCCATTCGAGCAAACAACTTTGAGTTGAAACCTCAATTAGTTTCTCTGATGCAGCAGAACTGCAAGTTTCATGGACTTCCATCTGAAGATCCTTTTCAGTTCTTAAATGAATTCTTGTAGATATGTGATACTGTTAAGACTAATGGAGTAGATCCTGAAGTCTACAGGCTCATGCTTTTCCCTTTTGCTGTAAGAGACAGAGCTAGATTATGGTTGGATTCTCAACCCAAAGACAGCCTGAACTCTTGGGATAAGCTGGTCACGGCTTTCTTAGCCAAGTACTTTCCTCCTCAAAAGCTGAGCAAGCTTAGAGCTGATGTTCAAACCTTCAGACAGAAAGAAGGTGAATCCCTCTATGAAGCTTGGGAAAGATACAAACAGTTGACCAAAAAGTGTCCTTCTGACATGCTTTCAGAATGGACCATCCTGGATATATTCTATGATGGTTTATCTGAGCTATCAAAAATGTCACTGGACACTTCTGCAGGTGGATCCATTCACCTAAAGAAAACGCCTGCAGAAGCTCAAGAACTCATTGACATGGTTGCTAATAACCAGTTCATGCACACTTCTGAAAGGAATCCTGTGAGTAATGGGACGCCTATGAAGAAGGGAGTTCTTGAAGTTGATACTCTGAATTCCATATTGGCTCAGAATAAAATATTGACTCAGCAAGTCAATATGATTTCTCAGAGTCTGAATGGAATGCAAGCTGCATCCAACAGTACTCAAGAGGCTTCTTATGAAGAAGAAGCTTATGATCCTGAGAACCCTGCAATAGCAGAAGTGAATTACTTAGGTGAACCTTATGGAAACACCTATAACTCATCATGGAGAAATCATCCAAATTTCTCATGGAAGGATCAAAAGCCTCAACAAGGCTTTAATAATGGTGGAAGAAACAGGTTTAACAATAATAAACCTTTTCCATCATCCACTCAGCAACAGATAGAGAACTCTAAACAAAATACTTCTAATTTAGCAAACTTAGTCTCTAATCTGTCCAAGGCCACTGTAAGTTTCATGAATGAAACAAGATCTTCCATTAGAAATTTGGAAGCACAAGTGGGCCAGCTAAGTAAAAGGATCACTGAAATCCCTCCCAGTACTCTCCCAAGCAATACAGAAGAGAATCCAAAAGGAGGGTGCAAGGCCATTGACATAAGCAAAATGGCCGAACCCAATGAGGGAGAGGAGGACGTGAATCCCAAGGAGGAAGACCTCCTGGGACGTCCAGTGACCAATAAGGAGCTTCCCTCTGAGAAACCAAAGGAATCTGAGACTCATCTAGAGACCATAGAGATTTCATTGAACCTCCTTATGCCCTTCATGAGCTCTGATGAGTATTCCTCTTCTGAAGAGAATGAGGATGTTACTGAAGAGCAAACTGCCAAGTTTCTTGGTGCAATCATGAAGCTGAATGCCAAATTATTTGGCATTGATAATTGGGAAGTTGAACCCCCCTTGTTCATCAATGAATTAAGTGATCTGGATCAACTGACATTGCCTCAGAAGAGACAGGATCCTGGAAAGTTCATAATACCCTGCACCATAGGCACCATGATCTTTAAGGCTCTGTGTGACCTTGGTTCAGGAATAAACCTCATGCCCCTCTCTGTAATAGAGAAACTGGGAATCTATGGGGTGCAAGCTGCTAAAATCTCATTAGAGATGGCAGACAATTCAAGAAAACAGGCATATGGACAACTAGAGGACGTTTTAGTAAAGGTTGAAGGCCTTTACATCCCTACTGATTTCATAGTCCTGGATACTGGATACTGGAAAGGAAGAGGATGAATCCATCATCCTAGGAAGACCTTTCCTGGCCACAGCAAGAGCTGTGATTGATGTTGACAGAGATGAAATAGTCCTTCAATGGAATGAGGACTCCCTTGTGTTTAAAACTCAAGGATCTCCCTCTGCAACCATGGAGAGGAAGCAGAAAAAGCTTCTCTCAAAGCAGAGTCAACCAGAGCCCCCACAGTCAAACTCTAAGTTTGGTGTTGGGAGGCCACAACCAAACTCTAAGTTTGGTGTTGAACTCCCATATCCAAACTCTAAGTTTGGTGTTGGAGAGTTTCAATAAAGCTCTGCACATCTGTGAGGCTCCATGAGAGCCCACTGTCAAGCTATTGACATTAAAGAAGCGCTTGTTGGGAGGCAACCCAATTTTTATTTATCTAACTATATTTTTCTTAATTATATGTCTTTGTAGGTTCATGATCATGTGGAGTCACAAAATAAATATAAAAATTGAAAACGGAATTAAAAATAGTAGAAGAAAAATCACACCCTGGAGGAGCATCTGTCTGGCGTGCAGTGCCAGAACAGAGCATGGTTCTGGCGCTGAACGCCCAAAATGGGCAGCTTCTGGGTGCTGAACGCCAGAACAGGCATGGTTCTGGCGTTCAACGCCAGAACAGGCATGGTTCTGGCGTTCAACGCCAGAAATGGCACACAAATGGGCGTTGAACGCCCAAAATGGCCACCAACCTGGCGCTGAACGCCCAGAGTTGGGTGCAAAGGCATTTTTACATGCCTAATGGGTGCAGGGATGTAAATCCTTGAACACCTCAGGATTTGTGAACCCCACAGGATCCACTCAGGATCTGTGGACCCCACAGGATCCCCACCTACCTCCACTCACTTCTTCTCACCACTCTCTTTCACACAACCCCATAAACACTCTTCCCCAAAAATCCTTCACCAATCACCTCAAACTCTCTTCCCCATCACCTCTTCACCACTCACATCCATCCACTCTTCCCCATAAACCTACCTCATAAACTCCACCTACCTTCAAAATTCAAAACCAATTTCCCACCCAAACCCACCCATATGGCCGAACAATAACCCCCCCTCCCTTCCCTATATAAAGCCCTCCATTCTTCATCAAATTCACACAACACACCCCTCTACACCCTTCTTGGCCGAAAACACTTACCACTCTCCCTCTCCTCTATTTCTTCTTCTTCTTCATCTATTCTTTCTTTTATTGCTCGAGGGCGAGCAAAATTCTAAGTTTGGTGTGGTAAAAGCATAAGCTTTTTGTTTTTCCATTACCATTGATGGCACCTAAGACCGGAGAATCCTCTAGAAAGGGGAAGGGGAAGACAAAAGCTTCCACATCCGAGTCATGGGAGATGGAAAGGTTCATCTCCAAAGCCCATCAAGACCACTTCTATGATGTTGTGGCCAAGAAGAAGGTGATCCCTGAGGTCCCTTTCAAACTCAAAAGAAATGAGTATCCGGAGATTTGACATGAAATTCAAAGAAGAGGTTGGGAAGTTCTAACAAATCCCATCCAACAAGTCGGCATCCTAATGGTTCAAGAGTTCTATGCTAATGCATGGATCACCAAGAACCATGATCAAAGTAAGAACCCGGATCCAAAGAACTATATTACAATGGTTCGGGGGAAATACTTAGATTTTAGTCCGGAGAATGTGAGGTTGGCGTTCAACTTGCCAAACATGGAAGAGAACGCACGCCCCTACACAAGGAGAGTCAACTTTGATCAAAGGTTGGACCAAGTCCTTATGGACATATGTGTAGAAGGAGCTCAATGGAAGATTGACTCCAAAGGCAAGCCGGTTCAACTAAGAAGAGTGGACCTCAAGCCTGTAGCTAGAGGATGGTTGGAGTTCATTCAATGCTCAATCATTCCCACTAGCAACCGGTCTGAAGTTACTATAGACCGGGCCATCATGATCCATAGCATCATGATTGGAGAAGAGGTGGAAGTTCATGAGATTATACCTCAAGAACTCTACAAGGTGGCTGACAAGTCCTCCACTATGGCAAGGTTAGCCTTTCCTCACCTCATCTGCCACCTATGCAATTCGGCTGGGATTGACATAGAGGGAGATATCCTCATTAAAGAGGACAAGCCCATCACTAAGAAGAAGATGGAGCAAGCAAGAGAGCCCATTCATGGAGCTCAAGAGGCCTATGAAGCTCATCACTCGAGGGCGAGCAACATTCTAAGTTTGGTGTGGTAAAACAATTATGTGAAAAATCTATAGCTCAGTGGTAGAACATGTGAGTGCAAATCAAGAGATACCTCAGGGGATGCACTTCCCTCCATATAATTATTGGAAGCAACTGAGGATAGAAATACCAAAAATCACTAGGAATCAAGCCACAAAGGCAAGGAAGAGACATAAAAGAGCTCAAGAACATCATTGGTGCCTCAAGAAGGAAATGCCATCATCACTAAGGTGGACTCGTTCCTTGTTCTTACTTTCTCTGTTTTTCGTTTTCTCTATGTTAAGTGCTTATCTATGTTTGTGTCTTCATTACATGATCATTAGTAGTAATTAGTGTCTAGTTTGATTTTATCCCCAATTAAGTTATAGTCTATTTTTCTCATCATCAGCAAACATGAATAAAATAGTAGATCTTTTGAATAAGAGGCAATAAAATTTCGAGTTTTTAATAAGAAAAATTCTAATTAGTAACATGTGGTGGCAATGCTTTCTGTCTTCTGAATGAATGCTTGAACAGTGCATGTCTTTTGAATTTGTTGTTTAAGACTGTTAAATATGTTGGCTCTTGAAAGAATGATGAACATGAGACATGTTATTGATAATCTGAAAAATCATAAAAATGATTCTTGAAGCAAGAAAAAGCAGCAAAGAACAAAGCTTGCAGAAAAAAAAATATATATATATATAATAAAATAGGCGAAAAAAAAATATAATAGAAAGAAAAAGAAAATGCAAGCAAAAAAAGCCAAAAGCTCTTAAAACCAAGAGGCAAGAGCAAAAAGCCAATAACCCTTAAAACCAAAAGGCAAGGGCAAATAAAAAGGATCCCAAGGCTTTGAGCATCAGTGGATAGGAGGGCCTAAAGGAATAAAATCCTGGTCTAAGCGGCTAAACCAAGCTGTTCCTAACCATGTGCTTGTGGCGTGAAGGTGTCAAGTGAAAACTTGAGACTGAGCGGTTAAAGTCAAGGTCCAAGGCAAAAAGAAGAGTGTGCTTAAGAACCCTGGACACCTCTAATTGGGGACTTTAGCAAAGCTGAGTCACAATCTGAAAGGTTCACCCAATTATGTGTCTGTGGCATTTATGTATCCGGTGGTAATACTGGAAAACAAAGTGCTTAGGGCCACGGCCAAGACTCATAAAGAAGCTGTGTTCAAGAATCATCACACTGAACTAAGAGAATCAATAACACTATCTGAATTCTAAGTTCCTATAGATGTCAATCACTCTGAGCTTCAATGGATAAAGTGAGATGCCAAAACTGTTCAGAAGCAAAAAGCTACTAGCCCCACTCATCTAATTTGAATCTGAGCTTCACTCAAATAGTCTGAGATATTATTGCTTCTCAACTTTTTAGTCTTCTATTTTATTTGTCAGTTGCTTGAGGACAAGCAACAGTTTAAGTTTGGTGTTGTGATGAGCGGATATTTTATACGCTTTTTGGGGTTAATTTCATATAGTTTTGAGTATGTTCTAGCTAGTTTTTAGTCTATTTTCATTAGTTTTTAGGAAAAATTCATATTTCTGGACTTTACTATGAGTTGTGTGTTTTTCTGTAATTTCAAGTATATTTCTGGCTGAAATTGAAGGAGCTGAGCAAAAATCTGATTCAGGCTGAAAAAGGACTGCTGATGCTGTTGGATTCTGACCTCCCTGCACTCAAAGTAGATTTTCTGGAGCTACAGAACTCGAAATGGCATGCTTCCAATTGCGTTGGAAAGTAGACATACAGGGCTTTCCAGAAATATATAATAGTCTATACTTTGCACAAGGATAGACGATGTAAACTGGCGTTCAACGCCAGTTCTCTGCCTAATTCTGGCGTCCAGCGCCAGAAAAGGATCAAAAGCTGGAGTTGAACGCCCAAACTGGCACATAAACTGGCGTTCAACTCCTCAAATGGCCTCTGCACGTGACACTCAAGCTCAGCCCCAGCACACACCAAGTGGGCCCCATAAGTGGATCTCTGCATCATCCATCATAGTCTAATCACTTTTTGTAAACCTAGGCTACTAGTTTAGTATTTAAACAACTTTTAGAGACTTATTTTGTATCTCATGACATTTTAGATCTAAACTTTGTACTCTTTGACGGCATGAGTCTCTAAACTCCATTGTTGGGGGTGAAGAGCTCTGCTGTGTCTTGATGAATTAATGCAAGTATTTCTGTTTTCCATTCAAACACGCTTGTTCCTATCTAAGATGTTCATTCGCGCTTAACTGTGATGAAGGTGATGATCCGTGACATTCATCACCTTCTTCAAACCATGAACGTGTGCCTGACAACCACCTCCGTTCTATATCAGATTGAATGAGTATCTCTTAGATCTCTTAATCAGAATCTTCGTGGTATAAGCTAGAATTGATGGCGGCATTCATGAGAATCCGGAAAGTCTAAACCTTGTCTGTGGTATTCCGAGTAGGATTCAAGGATTGAATGACTGTGACGAGCTTCAAACTCCTGAAGGCTGGGCGTTAGTGACAAACGCAAAGGAATCAAGGGATTCTATTCCAACCGGATCGAGAACCAACCGGTGATTAGCCATGCTGTGACAGAGCGCGTGAGCGTAGTTTTCACTGGAAGGATGGAAGGTAGCCATTGACAACGGTGATCCACCAACACACAGCTTGCCATAGGAGGACGTGCGTGCATGAACAAGAAGACAGAGGAAAGCAGAGATTCAGAAGACAAAGCATCTCCAAAACTCCAACATATTCTCCATTACTGCATAACAAGTAACTTTTAATTCATGCTCTCTTGGTTATTTGCAATTCAACTGATAAACATAATTGACTTCCTGACTAAGATTTACAAGATAACCATAGATTGCTTCAAACCAACAATTTCCGTGGGATTCGACCCTTACTCACGTGAGGTATTACTTGGACAACCCAGTGCACTTGCTGGTCAGTGGTACGAGTTGTGAAAAGTGTGATTCATAATTTGTGCACCACCTGCATACTGCATTAAAAAAAATACCCCACGCGTGCGCATGGGCCACGCATGGGCATCGACTCAAAATCGACGTCACAATCCAACGTCTAGAATGTTGGGCTGGAATCGTGTGGCTGTCATGCGTTAGGCAAAATTTGGGCCACGCGTACGTGTCAACGACGCGTACGCGTCACTCTCACTTCACACACACCACGCAAAAGTATGGTTGAGAAGGTTGGTACTGATGGTTAAAGTGTTCTGGTAGAAGTTGTTGTTGTTGAAATTGGGTTGCCTTTAGTTCTGATTTTTCTAGCCAAAATTAGGGTGATTTCTCCATTCCAGATTGTAGGTTTTAGAAAAGGGATCATTGTTAGGTGGTCTTAAAGAATTATCCATAGAATTAACCTATTCTAAAGGAGGTTGCTCATAGTCATAGATTCCAAATTGAGATACTCTACTACTCATGTCATATGAAACGTCTTGGGTATTTACAGCTGAAACTTATATGCCTCCCAAGTGTTGAGTGATGGCATTAATCTGCTAAGACATGGCTTTGTTTTGAGCAAGAATAGCATCTAAGGCATCCAATTTCATAACTCCCTTCCTCATGGTTCTTTCTGAAGAATACAAGTACTCATTATTAGCCACCATCTCTATCAAATCCATGGCCTCATCAGTGGTCTTCATGTGCAAAAAACCTCTTGCAGAATTATCCAATGAGAGTTTCGAAGCCTGAGTGATTCCATCATAAAAGATTTGTAACTGTACCAAGTCTGAGAACATATCTAGAGGGCACTTTCTCACCATAGCCTTGTACCTCTCCCAAGCTTTATAAAGAAACTCGCCATCTAGCTGTCTGAAAGTCTGCATATCCGTCCTCAACTTAGTTAACCTCTGAGGCAGAAGAATTTTGTTAAGAACTTACTGACCAAATCATCCCAACTTGCTATACTTTCCTTAAGTTGTATTTCAAGCCATTGACTGGCTCGGTCCCTCATAGCAAATGGGAATAACAACAACCAGTAAACATCAACATGAACCCTATTCGTCTTGACTGTATCATAGATCCTCGGAAAATTAGAGATGAATAAGTTGGGATCTTCCTGAGGGCTTCCACTAAACTGACAATTCTGCTGGACCAAAGTGATGAGTTGAGGTTTCAACTCAAAATTGTTGGCATCACAACCAGTGGTACAATGCTTTCCATACAATTCCCAAGATTGGAGTTAGTATATGATCCCAGAGTTCTCCTAACAGGCGGGGTATAATATTGGGGTTGTTGACAATAGCATGTTTATTGTTGTTTATCACACTGACTTCAATTTTCTCTTCCAATTCATCCCTGATATTTTCTGTAGCTCTCTGAGCTCTGACTTGTGGTCTGTGTCTCCTACAAGTACTTTCAATTTTGAGATCGTACAGAAGAGGTTCTTTATCCATGTTTTCCTATATAAACAATCAGAAAACAAGAAAAATTGGGATTCTCAATGTCATAGTGAAGAGAATCCCAATAAAATCACTTGAAAATAAGGAAAATAAACTAAAAGTAAAGTGGCAAAAAATAAAATAAAAGAAAATAAAGAAAATATCTAATCTAGGTAATCAATCAATTGGTACTTGCTAATCACAGTTAATCTCCAACAACGACACAAAAAACTTTATGCGAATTTTACAAACCACAAACTACCAGCAAGTTCACCGGATCGTATCAAGTAATACCACAGTGAGTGGGTTATCATTCCCACGAGGATTAACGGATTAAGCAAGTAATGATTGACTGACTATTCTAGTTAGACAAGTGAAATTGAGGGTTTTGAATAGCAAATTGCATAAAAGACAATGAATTAAAGGAAGCAAACAGTAGATATGTGAAGAAAATAATATGAGAAGAGAGTTAAGGCTTTGGAGATATTTAGATTTACAGATCAACAATTCTTGTCATCTATCTTGATCATGCAAAGATTTAATTCATGGTAAATGATACGGAAAAAAAATTACTTCTTCCGTTTTAACTACCGACAAGTGCACTGGGTCGTATCAAGTAATAAAACTCACAAAGAGTGAGGTCGATCCCACAAGGATTAACGGATTAAGCAAGCAATAGTTGATTAATTATTCTAGTTAGACGATTCATAATTGGGTGATAAGCAACAAGAAAATGTAAATGACATAAAAGTAAAGGAAAGCAATAAAGTGCAAGGAATGTAAATGACAAGAAATTAAAGTGCTGAAAATTAAAGTACAAGAATGTAAATTGCAAGGAATGGAAAGTACAAGAAAGTAAAGTACAAGAAAGTAAATGACTAGAAAGTAAAACCAAGTGAAGCATTTCTACAAACACTTGGAAGGCACAAATGTGCAAAAGTAAATAAAGCCATAAATGTGCATAAGTAAATGACAAGAATTAAAGACAAAAAGTAAATAACAAGAATTAAGAATGAAATTAACATTGGGATCAAGAGATATTGCATTCTTAGGATCAATAGTTTTCATCTCATCTTCAATCATGCAACTCATTGATCTCTTGGCAATCATGATTGATTGAATTCCAATTCCTTGGTAATTTAATCTCTCAAATCTTGATCAATAGCCAATTCCTTGGTCTAATTGCTCATGAGAAGAGATGAAGAATGGTCCCTAATTATACCACACATCCTCATAGATTCAAGTAGAGGGAGGATTATATGTCACCATATCCAAACACCAAAACCCAAATCTACTCAAGTGTGAGAAGGATTTTCAAGCATGGTTTTATGTTTCCTCTTCCAAGGTTCCCATAAAACCCAATTGCATTCAATCTCTTTTCCAAGATAATTGAATGCTAAGCATGAAGAACGAAAATCCTTCAAGTAAATCAAAGAGATATGAAGAGAAGAAGAAGAATAAAAATAAATTAATCCATTGAAAAACAATAGAGCTCTCTTTCCCAATGTTGGAAATTAAAAACTCATAACTAAATATTTACAAAAGTGTATATGAAAGAAATGGAAGAAGAGAAGAGAATGAGAGTGAAAGGGGAGTGGAGTCACCTCCACCCCTCTATGGTGTGTGTGAATTGATGAATCTAAGGTCCTATTTATAAGCTACCTAAATTACAAATTCAAATGAAATTACAATCAAATGCAAATTTTCTAATTACTTCTAGATGATTCTTGTGGCCTTGATTGATTGTTAATTGTGACTTGACTTGGACTTGTGAACTTCTAATTCCCCTCATAGAAGCTTGAAATATTGAAGAATAAATGAAGGAATTGGAGTATTAGAAGTGGCCCAATGTGGAGTGTCATTTAAGTGGCATTTTGGGCTTGTGAAGGTTTGGGAAATCTTGCACGCTGAAGTATTGATCTGTTTGGGTCCCCAAATTAAATACCCACTATAGACTATTATATATCATTGGAAAGCTCTGGATCTCAGCTTTCCAACGCCGCTAGAAGCATGTCATTTGGACTTCTCTAGCCCAAGTTATGATCTTTTGAAGGTGAAGAGGTCAGTATGGCAGGCTTGCTGGAATTTTGGCCCAGCGTGCCACGCCTAGGTTTTGGCGTGCCACGCCGAGTACGCAGTGCTTGAAAAAATTGCAATTTTCACCCTCAAATCTAGTGTCCACTATAGAGTGTTATATATGGTTGGAAAGCTCTGGAAGTCTACTTTCCAATGGCACTAAGATCACCTCATTTGGAGCTTTATAGCTCGAGTTATTCTTGTTTGAGTGTAAAGAGGTCAGGGTTGCAAATCCTCTTTGCTTCTCTATGAGTTTGTCTCCAACTCTTTTGCCACCTTGAAAGTGTGCTTCCACTATTAGTGCTTTTATTGCTTCTTTTTCTATCATTTTCTACAAAATTCAGCACAAACCAATTTCAAAGTAATGTACCATAATAGTTATCATTTAGTTCATGAAACATTGAAACAATGAATATGTGCTCTTTTTATGGTCCTCTCGCATAGGTAAAAAGGGTAAATGATGCAAGTCATCACTAAACCCTGGGTGATTGAATTTCAATTCCTTGGCAATCCAATCTCTTCTAACCTAATCAACTGTCAATTCCATGATCAATTAATTGTATTAAAAGGTTAAGTTCAAACTCGAGTTAAGGGCCACACAATTCTTAAGAACCTAGAAATAATCTGATTATATATCATGTATCACATTAAATCTATATGATTAAAGAATTATGAAAAAATAGTTTCAAGTTTTAATTCCAATGATGTAACTTTTTCAAGATTCAAAGGGATTCAATTTATATTAGAGTTATTTTCCAATATATTCTAATCCTTAGAATGAAGAACGAAACTAATTATTTAATAAAAATTAATGCATAAATAAAAAATAGGAGAACAATAGTGTTAATCTATCAAAATAAACAGAGCTTCTAACCTTAACAATGGAGGTTTAGTTGCTCATTGTGTAGAAAAAATCTTAAAGTGTAAAAAGTATAAACTATAAAAGTTAGAAAAAGAGAAGAGAATAAGAGCCCCATCTTTTGCTCGAATGCTATCTGCAATCAACACAATGCAACAATAACTCGAAGTAGCATCTAATAAAGTGTAAATTACTTAAATCTTTTAGTAAATCAACGAATCACTATATAAATCATATAGAAAAGATATGAATAATGTTCATGCATCATTAGGACTTTTTTTTCACACATTTTTATGCATATCAGGGGAGTAAAGACTCAATTTGGTCTCTATCAGTTTTCACGAAGGACGACACGATCCTTTACAAAAAAAAAATGATAGATTGGCCCCAACTTTATTATTTTAAGATAATATAAATCATTTGTTAAAAAATTCGTTAAATAGTAAGAAAAATTAATTTTGTGAAAGTTTTATTTGTAATATCTATGGGTTTTAAAGCCCTCTCCCACAAACTATAATAAGTTTATTTTTGAAAGTTACGTGGAAAACAATCATTGCTAGGAGTGATGTAGCAATTCGATAACAAGAAGAAAAATTGATTGCAGTACGAACATTTTTCAAAAATGAAAAATAACATTGAATAAGAAATGACATAAGAGAATGGTGATGTTGATGGTGTTGGTGTTAGTGTTGGTGTTGATGTTGGTAAAAGAGATAATGACAACGAAATAGTATCATTGCAAAATAGAAATAAAAGAGGTAGAAGTTATAATGATGAGAATGAAAAACGTAGTAATAGTCATGGTAGTAGTTAGTCTTATTGTTGAAAAATTTTTTGTGAGATTTTAAAGTACAAATGAAACTACTACAAAACTAATATCCATTACTCGTTATTATGTAACCGATGGATTTTAACAGATCGTATTGTCCTAAAATAATAATATTGAGGTCAAAGTATCTCACTTTTTTGTAAAGAGACGCATTGTTTTTCGTAAAAATAGATAAAGAGTCGATTTTTATTATTCCATATCAAAGACTAAGGTGTAATATTAAATAGTAATTTATAATAAAATAAAAAAAATGCTAGAAGTGAATATTTTTAGTAAAAAAAAAAATAAATATTTGGTATTGATTCCCATTCAAGTCAAATATAAGCAAAATTATCAGTCGCTTGTCATGTTATATAGGAAGATTATAATCTATTAAAAATATAATAATGTTAAAAAAATAATAATAATAAATTATTTTATTTAATTTAATATTTTATATTTAATATTTTATATATGTAATACTCATAATTATTGAGATGGATTTGCTCTAGAATCATCAGTTTACTAATCGAATTGGATAGGAATTCCCGGTGTATTTATTATATTTAATATTATGTATTTAATTTAACTACAACTAATAAATATAAAATAAGGTAATTTTTTGTTATTGTGAGATGTGTTTTATTGTCTCCCTAAAGATGACAATTCGGATCAATTCGCCTGTCCTTCCTTAAACAAGCGAGTATTTTCAATGATTGATTGAATATGGAATAAATTTGGGTAAGATCTATTTATTTTTGTTTGGATATAGGCTAGATATACATGTATTTGTATAATGACATCCATATGCCATTATCCGTCTCTCCCCCACCCGTGTGTATAGTGTGTTATTTATGTGTAAGGCATATTTATTTCTATGTACTATATGTTGTTGTGAATAATTAAGATTATCTTTACACTTAATTATATTTTTTAAGTCTTAATCACGTTTGGAATTTTATTGATTAGTTCATTTTAATTTGTTTATTTTCATGTTATAAGTTTTTGTTCGTGAGTAATAGAACCGAAAATGAAACAATGTATAAGTGTTCACAACAAGTATGAATATTTAAATACTCGTCTCACTCTATTTCATTACCATTCCTAATGTCTTCCAAATATTTTTGTAAAAATATTGTTAGATGAATGATAAGTAATTTGGTCATTATAAAGTATTAAATTGGTCCCTAATATTTGGGTGTAATTTGTTTTTGTCTTTAAGGTTTAAAGTGTCCTATTTGAATCTAAAAAAAATTCATTTAACTTCAATGTAGTCTCATTGTGAGGTCAAAGTTAAATAAATAACGAAATATCTTACATGTCAATAATACAAGAAAAAGATCGATAATCTGGAGAACAAGTACAAGATTCAGAGACACAAAATCAATCGTGAATGCATCAATACATTTATTTATCATTCTTCTTACAATTTAAATGAAATATTTTCTATAAAACTAAAGAGAATAATAAATAAATGTATTGATGTATCCACAGTTGATTTTGTGCCTCTAGAACTTATACTTGTTCTCCAGATTATCGATCTTGTTATTATACTGCTATTATGCAAGACATTATTCCGTTAATTATTTAACTTTGACCTCATGGTAGACATTAAAGTTAAATAAAACTTTTTTGGATTCAAATAGAACGCTTTAAACTTTAAAAATCAAAAAAGAATTACGCCCAAATCGTAGGGTGCTAATTTAGTACTTTACCCTAAAATATATTTATCGAAGAATGTAATGTTAAATGTTTTTTTATCTTTCAAAATTATAAGAGCCATGCCTCAAAATTTTGTTTATAATAAAAATTGTTGTTTTCAAAATCTTAGAATTTTTTTAGTTTTTTGAAAATTCAATAGATAATTACAACTAGGGGTGGCATAACGGGTTGAACCTGTCGGGTTGACCCGCTCAACCCGCTAAAAAGTGCGGGTCGGGCTAGAATTTGGAGCCCGCTAAATTAAAAAAATTCGCCAAACCGCACTGCCAAATTGGCGGTTTTGGTGGGCGGGGCGGGCCGGTCCGCCGGGTCAAAGATTTTTATTTTTCTTTTTTTTATTAAAAAAAAGAATAATTACTATTATAAAATTAATAATTATAAAATTTTCAAACGCTTTTTTTGTTTTTGTTTTTATTCTTCTTTTAGTTATTAACTTTATTTATTTTATTTTATAATTTCGTATATTTATTCGAATTATATGACTTATTTTTTTAAAATAAAGATAGTTCTATTGACAAATATTATTTTGAACAATTTTATTGAAGTTAAAAATTAAAAAAAAAAGATAGTAAAAAAATTATATTATAATTTGACTATTTTTTATTTGTATTTGATTTTTTAATTATTATGTTTAGTCAATTTTAATGAATTTTATTTTTAAAAAAAAAGAGTCAAATGGGTTAGCTCGCTAATCCGCCATAAAGCGGGACGGGCTAACATTTTGAATCCGTTTTAGTTGACGGATGGGCCGGCCCACCCTGTTTATAGGGTAGGTCTAGATGGGTTGGGATGGGCCGACCCGCTTTGCCACCCCTAATTACAACATAAGTTAAACTTGACCAATATTTATGACAATTTACTGATATTATTAGTGAGATAATTAATACAAAATATATAATTTTTGTTGTCAACCCTAATAATAAATATTAGGGGTGGCAAAGCGGGCCGGTCCGCCCCGCCCCGCCTAGGCCCGCCTCATAAACGGGGCGGGCCCGCCAATTAAAATGGGTTCAAAATGCTAGCCCGCCCCGCTTTATGGCGGATTGGCGGGTTGGCGGGCTAGCCCGCTTCACTCTTTTTTTTTAGTTTTTGAAAAATAAAATTCATTAAAATTAACCAAAAAATAATAATTAAAAAATTAAATACAAATAAAAAATAGTCAAATTATAATATAATTTTTTTACTATTTTTTTAATTTTTAACTTCAATAAAATTGTTCAAAATAATAATTGTCAATAGAATTATCTTTATTTTAAAAAATAAGTCACATAATTTGAGTATATATACGAAATCGTAAAATAAAATAAATAAAGTTAGTAACTAAAAGAAGAATAAAAACAAAAAAATAAAAAAAAGTGTTTAAAAAATTCTATAATTATTAATTTTATAATAGTAATCACTCTTTTATTTAATTAAAAAAAAGAAAAATAAAAACCTTCGGCCCGACGGACCGGCCCGCCCCGCCCTGCCAAAACCCGCCAATTTGGCGGTGCGGGTTTTTTAAATTTGGCGGGCTCCAAATCCTAGCCCGACCCGCCTTTTTTAGCGGGTTTAGCGGATCGGCCCGACGGGCTCGACCCGTTTTGCCACCCTAATAAATATTAGCGTTTAAAAAAAGCTTTAAGAGATAGGGCCAACAAATGGCGGGAAAGAACGGCCCAAGAAGATTTGGCGGGAAAAAATGACCTACAAGAGATACATATGGCGGGAATCGCCATCCATTGAGATCTCCATTGCAACGCGCGAGACAGAGAAGAAGACAGTGAAAGAGACACAGCAATCGATTCAACCATGGGTGGACCGCAGTACGATTTTCTGTCGAACCCATTGGGTGCGGTCAGATCCACCTTCGAGAAAGCCATGGCCTCCGTTTCCGACCCCTCCTCCTTCAACAGCGGCGATTGGGGCGCCATGGACCTCTTCACCAACTTCCTCTTCGACCAGTCTCACCACTTTCAGGTAATATCTTCGTCCACTTCCCTTGAACCCAAAATCCAAAACGCTATTATGTAAAATGTAGTAACAATAATTCTGGCGTCGATCTTGGGCTGAGTTTCGTGTTTGTGCTCTTAGGTTCCAGTTCTTACTCCTGCCTCTATGAGATGGATAAAACCCAATACTCTAGTTCGTTTTCGTGGGATGATACAGGACATGCTTGGAAATGAATTTTATGTTGGCGCTTACAAGGTTTTTCATCTTTTTAGTTTCTTATTTTTTTAGCTTATATGTTCGAATTGTGAGGATTAACTCGCCTAAATTTGACAAAAATCCAATCTTGCTTTTACTATGGAAGGATGGAGCCGTGTGGAGGACCAACAAGTTCATGGATGTTTCTCAATTCCCCATTGGTCCCTCCGCAGATACGCGAATTTGGGAACGTCGTCTACTTTACTGTGTTCCGGTGAGGTGTCCTCACTCTATATCTCATGTTGAATGTTTGTCTTGTGAGCAATGGCTTCCTTAAAGGTTAGCTTCTTTAATGATTAACGGTTTTGTTTTTCCTTCTATTTGGATATAATTCTTAGGTTCCTGGATTGAATTCATGGGCTCAAATTTCATCTGAAGCAGTTACTGATCAATGTATGGGTTGGACATCCGAGCAAAGAGAAAAGCGCCCAAGAGCAGAAGCCGAGTGTTCTGATATGACCGTATGTGTATTGATGTTTTTATTATCTCATTGTTTCTGCTTTGTTTCCTATTGATGTCTTGCTCTGCACTAGAGTATCAAGTGATTGGCACAAAGACCTTTCTATACATTTGTGTTTATCATTTTTCTTAGTGATCAGTGTTGTTTATTTACAGGTCTCATCTGAAGAGGATCAAGGTTCTCCTAGTACTAAAAAGATGGTACGACAAGCTTGTTCGAATTCAGCTATCTCTGTTATGAATATAATATTATAATTTGACCGAAAAGAAGCATATATGAATGAAGTATATATTACACTCTGCTTATTATGGTTTGTTCAAAAATTTCTTGATTTTTGTTGTATGCATTCAGTTTCAATTAATAGAAACCAGGATTTTTGTGATCTAAGCTAGTCTTGTCACGTAGATTTGGATATACAGTTACATGTCAAGTCAACGGAGCAATAGATTATAAGTTACACTGAACTACTGACAGATATGTTGAGTTAAAATTGATTTGTCTCGTGTAATGTAATAGGTAATATTAGGTTCAATCATAAAATTTCTGTTGTCATTCTTTTGAAAACTGGTCTTACTGTTTCTTTAACAGAGAGAAGGTGAACAACCTTCCCTTGCTTCTCAATCTCGAGAGTCTGAGATTGCTAGCTCTAGTTTTAGTCTGGCGCCGGTTCCTGAAGGGAATTCACTTCATTGTCTCGTGAAGGTAAGATTTTGTCTCAGAAGATCTTATGAGGTATATTTTGTTGGCATGGGTTTAATTTTGTTGCTTTTGACCCACTGGAATCATAGAAAATTCTAGTTCCTCACTTTCCTCTTTATCATGCCAGGTATATGATTCTCCGGAGTCTGAATTGAAGCTGAATGAAATTTTCGAATTTGTGGGTATACTTGCATCTGATCCAGAGATTCAAGAAGACAATGTAGATAATGATTTATCAAATGAATTTTGTGAGGATCCTTTACGCCATTTCCCACCTAATAAGGTAAGCATTGTAGTGCTGATTTGATGAAAATTTTATATACATTGAAGCATTATATCTTTCCACGAAGGCTACTTGATCATGGAGCAAGCAATATATCAGTTTGGTTGTTATGTAACTATTCTATCTCAAGTAAGCACTTGGTTTTGAACATATTCGTTTTGATTATTCCCTCTGCCACAGGTAGTACCACGCTTTCATTGTTTTGTTCACAGAAAACTTGCAGCTCAGGACTTTCTTCAGAATAACCCTATTATAGAGGTAACTTTTTTACAATATCCTTGCTATTTCATCTGTATGAATGAATGGCTTTTTGTGATTAGCATAATGTATTGGGATCCTTAGCCTCTTAACTTGCTCCATTAATTGAAAACTCCTTGCTGAACAAATCATGTGCTTGATCTCGCAGCCTAAGTTGGACATGGTCAAAGGGATTAGGGAAGCTTTGCTTAGACATCTCACAGCTGTTCTTGGAAATGATGATGTGGCTGCTCATTTCATGTTGCTACATCTCCTATCCAAGGTACACGATTCTATGATAATTTCTCAGACATTTCATGAAAATGTAAATTTTCTGTTTGTTGTTATTGTTTCACGTGTTTCTCTTTTCTTGTCTTATAGCACTTAATTATATTCTCCCACGTTACTTTCTTGAGAATATTTGTATGATGTGTTGTTTTTGGCCAGGTGCATAGTAGAGTAGATTCTCTTGCCGTGGGCAAGCTTTCACTAAACTTGACCTGTTTTAGCAAAGAAATTGTATCTATATTTGGAAACCAATTAAACGTTGTTGTCAAGAACCTCATGCCTTTCACACATTGCATACCCCTCACAGTGGAATACTTGAACACTGCTTCACTAGCGCCAAAAAAGAATTATGATATCAACAGGTGATCACATTTTAATATTTTAGTAGTTGTTCTAAGCTAGGATTTCTTATTAATGGATACAGGTATACAACATAGATATTTACTTTTAAGTTCTAATTCACCAGACTGGAAACTGGAGCCTTGCAACTAGCTGAAGGTTCACATTTGATTGTTGACGAGACCAAGTTAGAAGCTGGAACCCTTAACTCTTTGGGTGTAGAGAATGCAAGGTTGCTGAATAATTTAGTGGAGTGGCAAAAGGTACTTTATTTGCTCATCTTGGTGTTCTCTCTTACTACATGATCATGGATACTATTATTGCAATGGATATGCTCTTTTGAGATAAATATATCTGCACTCTGCAACTGCTAGGAACCGCTATACACTGATTTAAGGATAAACTTGATCATTTTTAACAACACAAGTTGAAAGTAAAGATGCTGACATACACTCGGTATTTGTTTCAGGTGGAGTATGATTTCAAGTATTATAAAATGGATATGACAACTGATGTACAGCTGTTAGTTTTGTCTGAGGGGAAATCAAATATCTTGCCAGCTGATGTAATTGTACCTTTCCGGCCCTCTGCAGCCAATTGCTCTGAAGCTGTGACTGCAGAAGCTTTAGAAGCTTGGAGGTGGTACTTGGCTACTGTTAGACAACTGCCACACTCCATTGAATCAGAAATGCAGCAGGTATGAGCCACTTTGACTACTAGGTTTTATTAGTAAGGGCCCTTTTGGGTTTAACTCGAGCTGTTAGCCTTACACTTTGTACGAACCTAGCTAGCTAGCAAGTAACAAATTTGCAAATTGCGCATACGTGGAATCTGTCTCTTAGAGTTCTTGATGTAGGTATTCCTCTTTACTTGAGATTTCTTCAGGTGGTAGAAAATGATTTAGTTGCAGCAAGACAAGCAGACCGGAGCTTGAATGCCCAAGATTTAAGCAGGTTAGTGAATGTGTGTTGTTAACCTATTTGATCAGTTGTTTATTGCACTACTCCTTAGTCCTTAAGTCTTTACACCTCACGTCCTCACCTCCCTTGTTCTCCAACAGATGGTTAACAATGAGCCGTCTCATGTCATTGAGCTTCGGGGAGACTAGCCTGTCCCTCGAACACTGGCAAATGGTCAAGGAACTGGACAGACTGCGGAAAGAGAGGCTAAAGTGAGTTGTCGAGTGTAGATGTCTTGATTTCAGCCAGAGATTCAGGGATCGAAATGGATGCAGTTAGTGGTCTTGAATCTTGATTCCCAGAATTGTCTTCTGGTTACCTACTACATAATTTAACTCATGGATGTGAATTATAATTGAAAGAATCAAACAGTGAGTTCCATAAGTTGTGCATTGCAGTAAAAGCAATACAAGGCCATTTCATGGTAATAGTAATAACATGTGACAATGTGAGCATTCCATCAAGCCTAGGTTTGTGTACCCCGACACAAGAAACTATCATGAAAATTCATAATTAACTTGTTATTGTCAAATGGGAATAGATCCGTAGGATGAGGAACTATCATCATTAAGGCCTTAGACGGTGTGCAGCGGAGCCGTCGCATGTGGTGTGGGAAACTACGCCTAGTAAACTTTGTTTTATTAATAACCTTTTCTGTTTTCTCACTTGTTTTAGTTAGTATATTATCTTACTAAAACTTGGGTAAATGACATAAAGAAATGAAATGGCATTCAATATTACATGATGATTCTAAAAGTAATAACTTTACATGCATATCTGAATTTGACCATGAAATTATATAAATCGAAGCAAATTAATTCGATTTACCCTTCTATATAAATTGAATTTAATCAATTCGATTTAGCATTTTTTAATATAAATCGAATTTAATTCGATTTAGTCTTCCAATATATAAACCAAACTTAATGAATTCTGTTTGCCAGCATTAGGCATTGCATGGTGTAAATCGAAGCAAGAATGGTGTAAATTAAAGCAACTACATTCGATTTAATGCATCTGGTATAACATGATTAATTGAAACATTGATTCCATATATATATATATATATGGGACAATGCTATAAATCGAGTTAAATTAATTCGATTTAAATTGAGATAAATTAATTTAATTTACAATTATACTTAATATATAAATAGAAACTAAATGTGAAATCCTTATCATAGTGGAATTCATAATGGCTAGTAATGATAATTTTTTAGTTATGCATTATAGAAGATCGAATAAGAAAAAAAACGCGAGAGCAAATAAAATTTATTAATAAGAATCTGTTGAGTGTTTTTATCAAACTTTTTACGAGTTTTGTTGAATTTCAGAATACTATAATCCAAAAGTTGGGATTGCATGGCATGAAACGAATAGAGAAGTTATTCTATAGAATTCTAATTTCTGTTGTATGTGATTGTGTGAAGTATAATTCCTTCGAGATAGACAGAGACGAAGATTTGCAAGTTCTATTTCACTGCCGTCCTCAATTTTCCGAGGTGAGGATCCATGAGTTATTGGCCAAATATGAAGATGTGGTCTGTAGTTTAGGAGGACTGAACCGGAATCCTCATGCCAATCTTGGACATCAAGAAGACTAAGACTCCGTCAGTGATGCTGAAAGGACAACAATTCATAAGGCCCATTGGGCTAAAGCAGGACAACAAGAAGCCCAATAAAGCTTTTCAAATTCAATGGGAGGCATAATTTTTATTAATTTTCGAATTTTTAGTCATTTAATTTTAATTTGTTTTGCTGTTAGAGTTTGTTGGAAGATTTGATTTACTTCTGATTTGCATAGTAGTATTTTTAGGGATTTAAATTCAAATCAAATCTGATATAATCTAATAAGATCAAATCTGATTTAAATTAGTTATCATATCTTTAAGATTTTAAAATTTAAATCAAATCTGGTCTAATTCAATAAGATCAAATCTGATTTAAATTAGTTATCTTATCTTTTAGCTAGTTTGTTAGGGGTCTATTTAAACACCTTTGGTGAGACAATTTACACAACTTTGATGAGTAAAATTTCTTTAGTGCTTTATGCACGTTTTTTTAGTGTGATTAAGTGAGGTGAATGATTTGCTTCGCTTGTTGCATAGAGAAGATTGAGTGATTCAATTTTCATCCCTCTTATCTAGGTTGACAAGGACAAGTTCTTTGAAGGCTTAGTAGGGAAAACTCTTCCGGTGACCTAGGTTGCTAAGAACAAGTTTCCTAGAGGTTTAGAAAAAATCCCATTTATCTATCCTTTTATGTTTCTGTTGCGTCTTTTCTTTGTCTCTTTTTTATCCCTCTATCCTTCGTTCTAATTTTTTCTTATCATCTAGTATGAGTTACAAGCCGTACGTAAATTCTTATTATTTACACGTTCCATGGGTCTTGTTTAGTTTCTTAATTTTTTTCTCTTTAATTTTTGCAAATTCACCTTAGAGTCCAAAAACAAAAAACAAAAAAAAAAGAGTCGTAAAAAAAATGGTTGCGTATTACGATAGTGATGATGAAGGAATCTCATATGCGAAAAAGGGTTCTCGGTTGCAAATCTCTGTAGGGAGGAATGATCCTGAAGCTTATTTTGGATGGGAAAGGAAGGTAGAGTTGATTTTTACAAATTGCATCCTTTCTTTTCGTCATCTTAGAGTTAAAGGGCAGAATGGTAATTGTTCCGAGGGTTACTTGAAACTGTAGGTCGATTTCGGACGAGATCTTCTGTGCTGGTTGGCGGTGACGTGTTCGGCTGGTGAGTGGCGGCCGGAGCTGTTGTGTCCGACTTGTTGGACAGGCTGTGCTGCTGATCCTTCACCACCGGAGGATGGGGGGCACCTACAAGTAAGGGTGGCAAACGGGCCTAAATCCGCCGGACCGGCCCGCGTAACCCGCCAAAAAAGACGGGCCGGGCTGAAAAATTGGGATCGCCAAATAGCAAAAGCCCACTTAACCTGCACCGCTTAAACCGCGGGTTTTGGCGGGCTTTGGCGGGGCGGGGCGGGCTTCCCCGCCGGGCTTAGTATTTTTTTGGCAAGGGGTATTTTTACAATTTTTTTTACCAAAACCCAACTTCCTCCAACCCAACTTACAAGAGAATGAAGATGAAAATTGAGTGTTTTAGATTATGTTTGTTTTGTTTTAGAGACAATATTGTTAATTATGTTTTGGATTATGTTTATTTTGCTTTGGGAACAATATTTATAATTATGTTTTGGATGAAAACTTAGTTTATAATTATGTTTATTAGATATTTATAATTACAAAGACTTTAATGTTTGTGAATATAAAAATTATAATTTGTTTATACTTTTAGAAATTATAATAGTTAAAAGTAAAAAACAAAAGAGATTTTTTTATATCTTTATATATATTATTTAATAGTTAAAAGTAAAAAAAAAGGATATTTGGCGGGTTTAGCCCGCCGGCCCGCTGTTAGGCGGGGCGGGCTGGGATTCTGGGACCGCCTCACTAGGCAGGGAGGGGCGAGCCAACCCGCCAAAGGACGGGCTTCTGGCGGGGGGGGGGGGGGGGGGCAAGGCGGGCTTCCCCGCTTGCCACCACTACCTGCAAGGGACTCCGATGCTTAAGTTAGCAAGGGTATTGAACAGGTTTTTTGTAGAATCAGAGTATGAGTTATACCTGGGTGCTCCAGTGTATTTATAATGGTGTAGAGTGACCTGATAAGATAAGTTAGTTAACTTTATCTTATCTTTAGGTGGGGTCATCTTATCTTCAAGGGAACTGCCCTTATCTCTATAGGCTTTGGGCCGCCTTTGGATTGGGGTCGTATTCCTCTATTTGGGCCCTTTATTGGGCTTTCCTGGCAATTTAGCCGAGCTCTTTGAGAAGAGGTCGGATAGTCTGATCTGAAGAGGTCGGTCGCCTTGTCGCTAAACATCTCGGGTCGGATAGCTTGACCCAGGGTATGAACAGTGCCCCTGCTCGAGCTCGGTCTTTCTTTTTGAGGTCGAGTCTTAGTTTTAGGACTTCGATCCTTCTCTGGTGAAGCCGAACTCGAGCATTTTGTCGACTTCATTTTTGTAGAGATCTCCTTTTTTGAATACGGAACATTTTCTTTTGCTTCTTTTAAAAGCGCGCGCTTTTGCATTAGCGCTCTTAGCCTTGGGAATATGCGAGGGTTTAATACCCTCATTAATTGGTTTTTAATTGCTCCGTTTCTCTTAGCCTCTCTGTTTTGAATTTCACACTCAGAAAAATGGTTTCTCTTTTCCGTAACTTCCCTTTTCTTTCTCTCTTTCTGTTTTCGCCTGAAAGCTTGCAGTTTTCGCGTTCCTCCCTGCGACGTTTGTTTAGCGATTATCAGTGCTTTCCCTGCTGTGAAAGGGTGACTCCAGATTCCATCTTCCATTTTCAACTTCTTTGAGGCTTTCTTCTTTTTCAGGTTGGTTCTACTTTTCAGTCTCTCTTTTTTACTTCCTTCGTCGCTTTGCATTCAGTTTTTGGTAAAGTTTTGATTTTGCTTGAATGCATGTTGGAAAGCTTGAATCTTTTTACGTTGTTATGGTTGGTTTTTGCTGTGAAGTGTGTTGTTACTGAAGCTTTTATGAACCTGTTTGCCTTCCCAAAAAGATTGCTCCTTTGATGACTTTCGCCATGTTGGTAATTTTGCTGGTGAATCTTTGTAGAAAGTAATGATTTTTCTAGTTGCTTGTTGCTTGTTTGGGGGGATTTATTTTTCTGAAAAAGGTGGCATCTTTGATGACTTCTTCTTCTTGATATGGATGACTTTATTTGATTTTGTAGCTCGTGGTTTTCTTCTCAGAGTGTCGTTTTTTTCCTTTTTGTTGAAAAAAGGGTTATTATCTTCCTGTTAGGACGTGTAGAGGTGTAGGCTTGTAGGTTTTCTTGAGTCCTTGTTCCATAACTGCCTCCAAAAGATTCCCCTGGATCTTTAGCGTGGGTCCTGGGGTTTTCCTTTTTCTTGTTTGTTTGCTTTAAGTCATGCTCTGCTATGAGTTATTTTTGGCTTTTTCCCGAGATGTTTTGGTTAGTAATTTGTTTTTTCTTTTTTGCTGTAGGACTAGTTGACCTCATGTCTTCTCGAAAAAATATTGTTGAGACCTCCTCCCAAGTCCCTGAGGGCAAGGCTGATTGAGTGGATTCTATGGTTCTTCTGTGTGTTTCATTGGTTGACTCCGAGTTTTGTCAGCAGCTTAGGCAGTTTCATATGATTTGTAGTAATGGTAGTGATGAAAAGAACTATGAGCTTGTATCTCCAAATTCTGAGGAAAGGGTTTATTTTTCTACCCGAATTGCTGGAGAGCACCCCTTTTTCTATGCATACGACTTCTTTTTTAGTCAAATAAATATTACTCTTCCTTTTACCCCTTTTGAGACCAACCTATTGTGGTCTTGTAATATAGCTCCATCCCAACTTCACTCCAATTCCTGGGGTTTTATAAAAATCTTTCAGTTGCTATGTCATGAATTAGGTATCCCTGCTTCACAATCCCTCTTCTTTTATCTATTTGTTTTGACAAAGCTTGGGGTGGTTAAGAAGAAGGCTGCTTAGGTTTCTTTTCAAGCTTTCCAGGGGAAAAAGGTTTTCTCCATGTTTGATGAATCCTTTTTTCTAGATGAGAATGATGAGCCCGCCTTTCCTTTGGAATGGAAAAAGAATGTAATGGTATCTAAATATTCGTGGGAGATGTTAGATGAGGCTGAGCAAGCCTTTGTGACTGTGCTGGAGGAAAACTGGGGGCAGCCTCCCCATCTTGACACAAAGAAATTCTTAGCAAACCCCTCTCTCCTCCGAGCTGAGCTAGGTAGTGGTCATTTTCTCTTTTGGTTTTGCTTATTTTTGTTGAGTTTATTCCTTATAAGATCTTTTCTGATTCATAACTTGGTTTCTCGCTGTGATGTTTGTTTGCAGAGATGATTAAAAATAATGAATCCATGAAGGCCTTTAAAAGGGCAAGGAAGGCTACTGCAGCTCAAAACATTTCGACCAAGGTGGCCGGGGAGGGGTCGTCTCAGGTTCAGTCGAAGCCGGTCGTACTGAGCTCACCGGGGGCGAGGAAGGTAATCCCTACTCCCCAGGTTCGTTTGGTTGATCCTCCGCAAGCTTCTGTTGCTACTTCTGGCACTCCTCCAAACAAAAAACAAAAGACAACTGAGCCTTTTAATCTTGACGCCCCCGACATTGACGCGGTTGAGTTTGTTGATCAGCAGATCGGTCCTTATGGTACCATTCCTACTGACGATGTCTCTCTCCTTCGTCATTTGGACTATATTACCCGAAGCAGCATCAAGATGGCACATGTGGGAGCTGCCTTGTACCGAACTGCCCAAGATCTTCCTCTTCATGCTACCAAATCCTTTATGGAGGAGGCTAAGCAGGAGTTTGACCGGATGAAGGGTTTGAAAGAGGAGCTCCAAGTGAAAGTGACTAAGTTGGAAAAGGAGTTGGAGGGCGAAAGGGCTAGTTTTGTTGCATTGGCGGCTTCTGTGAGGTTGGCTGAAGACACGGCATTGAGGCATAAGGATAGCTATGTCACTTCCTACAGGGAGGTTATGCGTCTCAGGGAGGAGTTGGAGTCTGCCCGAGCTGATTATGCTGAGCTCCAGGGTCACCTTGTAGGCAGCATAAATGCTGCTTATGAGAACCTGAAGGAGCAGGTTCGAGTTCTTACTCCCGAGCTTGACCTTACTCTCTTCAGCCTGGACAATGTTGTAAAGGATGGCAAGATGTCCCTGACGACCTTGATGTCGATGATGTTAAGCCTCCTCCTGTGCCTGCCGTCAAGACTTCTGTTGTGCCGACTTCTTCAGCTCCTTCATCTGAGGTTGGTCATCCTGAATCGGAACCTGACTGCCAGATCTTAAATAGGGATGACGGGACAGTGGATGCAGTGCCTCTTCAGACTCGCCCTCCTTTACCCCGTGCTGATGCTGCCGAGAAGCCTTCGGATCTTAAATGAAATTTCTTAAATATTTGTGTAAATAGCCCGGCTTGTGGGCTTTTGAACTCTTTATTTTGTAAATGGTAGTTGCCGGCCCTTGACACTTTCTTAGTTTCTTGTTTAGCAACTTAATTTTGAAAAACAAAATGGTTCCCAAGCTTCTGGAGCTAGTTTTGGTAGCCTCTTGAGCTTGTTATTATTATAACTTTATGTTTTTCATATCATGTCTGTTTTCATCTGTCTTGGTACCCTTTTTTAGGTTTTTTGGTAGTATTGGAGCCTTTTTACTCGACCTCTTTCGATTGCTGATGAGCGGATATTTTATACGCTTTTTGGGGATAATTTCATATAGTTTAGAGTATGTTTTAGTTAGTTTTTAGTCTATTTCTAGTAGTTTTTAGGAAAAATTCATATTTCTGGACTTTACTATGAGTTGTGTGTTTTTCTATAATTTCAGGTATTTTTCTGGCTGAAATTGAAGGAGCTGAGCAAAAATCTGATTCAGGCTGAAAAAGGACTGCTAATGCTGTTGGATTCTGACCTCCCTGCACTCAAATTGGATTTTCTGGAGCTACAGAACTCGAATTGGCATGCTTCCAATTGCATTGGAAAGTAGACATCCAGGGCTTTCCAGCAATATATAATAGTCTATGCTTTACACAAGTATAGATGACGTAAACCCGCGTTCAACGCCAGTTCTCTGCCCAATTCTGGCGTCCAGCGCCAGAAAAGGATCAAAAACTGGAGTTGAATGCCCAAACTGGCATAAAAACTGGCGTTCAACTCCACAAATGGCCTCTGCACGTGACTCACTCAAATCTCAGCCCCAGCACACACCAAGTGGGCCCCCGAAGTGGACCTCTGCATCATCCATCATAGTCCACTCATATTTTGTAACCCTAGGCTACTAGTTTAGTATTTAAACAACTTTTAGAGACTTATTTTGTATCTCATGACATTTCAGATCTAAACTTTGTATTCTCTGACGGCATGAGTCTCTAAACCCCATTGCTGGGGGTGAGGAGCTCTGCTGTGTCTCGATGAATTAATGCAAGTATTTCTGTTTTCCATTCAAACACGCTTGTTCCTATCTAAGATGTTCATTCGCGCTTAACTGTGATGAAGGTGATGACCCGTGACATTCATCACCTTCCTCAAACCATGAACGTGTGCCTGACAACCACCTCCGTTCTATATCCGACTGAATGAGGATCTCTTAGATTCCTTAATCAGAATCTCCGTGGTATAAGCTAGAACTAATGGCGGCATTCATGAGAATCCGGAAAGTCTAAACCTTGTCTGTGGTATTCCGAGTAGGATTCAATGATTGAATGACTGTGACGAGCTTCAAACTCCTGAAGGCTGGGCGTTAGTGACAGACGCAAAAGGATAGTAAATCCTATTCCAACCGGATCGAGAACCAACCTGTGATTAGCCGTGCTGTGACAGAGCGCGTGAGCGTGGTTTTCACTGGAAGGATGGAAGGTAGCCATTGACAACGGTGATCCACCAACACACAGCTTGCCATAGGAGGACGTGCGTGCGTGAATCAGAAGACAGAGGAAAGCAGAGATTCAGAGGACAAAGCATCTCCAAAACTCCAACATATTCTCCATTACTGCACAACAAGTAACTTTTAATTTATGCTCTACTGGTTATTCACAATTCAACTGATAAACATAATTGACTTCCTGACTAAGATTTACAAGATAACCATAGATTGCTTCAAACCAACAATCTCCGTGGGATTCGACCCTTACTCACGTAAGGTATTACTTGGACGACCCAGTGCACTTGCTGGTTAGTGGTACGCGTTGTGAAAAGTGTGATTCACAATTCGTGCACCAAGTTTTTGGCGCCGTTGCCGGGGATTGTTCGTGTTTGAACAACTGACGGATTATTCTGTTGCTTAGATTAGGAAAAATCTTTCTTTTTTTTGGTTTAGAGTCTTTTATTATTTATCCCTTGTTAAAATATTTTAAACTTATAGCTCAGTTATTTAGAACGTGGTGTTTATGTTCATGATAATTGGCTATCATATTTTTTAAAACCTTTTTCAAAAATAATTTTTCTATTAAATCCTGTGCCAAACTTTAAGTTTGGTGTTTTCAAAAATAATCTTTCTAAAAATTTTTTTTTAAGGTCCCATAACTCATTTGGCTAGAGCGTTAATCTGTGTTCTTGGTAATTGGGTTAGAATCTTTCATACTCTTTTCAAAACCTTCTTTTTCAAAAAATATTTTTTCTATTAAATCTTGTGCCAAACTTTAAGTTTGGTATTTTCTTGTTGATTTCCCTTTGATTTTCGAAAATTTTGGTTTGGTTTTCTAAAAATTTTAAGTTTGGTGTTCTTCCTTCATGTTCTTGTGTTCTTGTGAGTCTTCAAAGTGTTCTTGAGTTTTCCTTGTGTCTTGATCTTAAAATTTTTAAGTTTGGTGTTCCTTGGTGTTTTCCCTCCAAATTTTTCGAAAACAAGGAGCATTAGATCTAAAAATTTTAAATCTTGTACTATCTTATTGTTTTTCTCTCTCCTCACTAAATTCAAAAATATCTTTTCAAAATATCTCTTCTAACTTCCTAACTTCTTATCTTTTCAAAATTTGTTTCAACTAACTAACTAACTTTTTGTTTGTTTCTTAACTTTTTCAAAACTACCTAACTAACTCTCTCTCTCTCTAATTTTCGAAAATATCTTCCCCCTTTTTCAAAAATTTCTGTTTTTTTTGACTAATTATTTTTTTTTTTTTACGAAAAAAAAAATTTCAATTTCAAAATTCAAATTCTTTTTAGTTATTTTATTTTATTTAAGTGTTTACTTCTTATAAAATAAAATAAATAAAAAGATAAATCAGTCCAAGTTATATCCATAGATCCATCATGGACATAAGTGGAAATGAACAGTCCAGGAGGACTCTGGGGTCATATTCTAACCCCTCTACTGCTTCATATGGGAGTAGCATATGCATACCCTCCATTGGAGTTAGTAGCTTTGAGTTGAATCCTCAGCTCATTATCATGGTGCAGCAAAGCTGCCAGTATTCCGGTCTTCCACAGGAAGAACCTACAGAGTTTCTGGCACAATTTTTACAAATTGCTGACACAGTACATGATAAGGAAATAGATCAGGATGTCTACAGACTATTACTGTTTCCATTTGCTGTAAAAAATCAAGCTAAGAAGTGGTTAAATAACCAACCTAAGGCCAACATAAGAACATGGAAACAGCTGACAGAAAAATTCCTGAATCAGTATTTCCCTCCAAAAAGGATGACACAGCTAAGGCTGGACATCCAAGGCTTTAAGCAAGGAGATAATGAATCTCTTTATGATGCCTGGGAGAGATACAGAGAGATGCTACGAAAATGCCCCTCTGAAATGTTTTCAGAGTGGGTTCAGTTAGACATCTTCTACTATGGGCTTGCAGAAGGAGCTCAGATGTCTTTAGATTACTCAGCTGGTGGATCTATCCATATGAGAAAGACAATTGAAGAAGCTCAAGAGCTCATTGATACAGTTTCCAGGAATCAGCATCTGTATCTAAGCAGCAACCCTTCCATGAATGAAGAGGTTAAAACAGTAACTGCTGAATTCAGTACTGTAAAACAAGCTGCTGAATTCAATCAGCAATTAGATTTTCTAACAAAGCAGCTAGCTGAATTCAAAAACAGGTTACAGGAGACAAGGATAGCTAATATACATATAGACGAACAGTTTAAGCAAACAAAGCAGCAGCTATCAAAGCAAATAGCAGAAGAATGCCAAGCAGTTCACTTAAGAAGTGGGAAAACATTAAATACCCCACCTCAAGGCATCAAAAATTCAAGAAATGAGCGACCCACCAAAGATTCCCCTGAGGACAGTAAGAGCCCAGGGAAAAATAATTCTGGCACTAAAACGCCAGAAAATGGGTGGAAGGCTGGCGCTGAACGCCCAGACCATGCCCAAAACTGGCGTTCAGTGCCAGAAACAAGGCAGGATTGGCGTTCAACGCCAGAAATGGGCAAGAATCTGGCGTTGAACGCCCAAATGAGGCAGAATCCAGCGTTGAACGCCCAAAATGGGCACATTTCTGGCGTTCAGACGCCAGGAACAGACAGTGAGTTGGCGTCTAACGTCACTCCAGCTTCTGACTCTGGTACTCAATTGCCAGTGAGGGATCAGACACACACAAGTGCTGATAACAACCCCTCTAAAAAGGCTTCTTTAACCACTAAGGTTGAGGAATATAAAGCCAAGATACCTTATCCTCAAAAACTCCAGAAAGAGGAGCAGGATAAGCAATTTGCTCGCTTTGCAGATTATCTAAGGACTCTTGAAATAAAGATTCCTTTTGCAGAGGCACTTGAGCAAATACCTTCTTATGCCAAGTTCATGAAAGAGATCTTGAGTCATAAAAAGGAGTGGAGAGAAACAGAAAGAGTTCTCCTCACTGAAGAATGCAGTGCAGTCATTCTGAAAAGCTTTCTTGAAAAGCTTAAAGACCCTGGGAGTTTTCTGATACCATGCATATTAGAAGGTGATTGCACCAAGACAGCTTTATGCGATCTTGGGGCAAGCATCAACCTGATACCTGCATCCACTATCAGGAAGCTTGGCTTAACTGAAGAAGTTAAACCAACCCGGATATGTCTCCAACTTGCTGATGGTTCCACTAAATACCCATCAGGCGTGATTGAGGACATGATTGTCAGAGTTGGGCCATTCGCCTTTCCCACTGACTTTGTTGTGCTGGAAATGGAGGAGCACAAGAGTGCTACTCTCATTCTAGGAAGACCCTTCCTAGCAACTGGACGATCCCTCATTGACGTCCAACAGGGGGAAATAACCCTGAGAGTCAACGATGACGAGTTCAAGTTGAACGCTGTCAAAGCCATGCAGCATCCAGACACATCAACAGACTGCATGAAAGTTGACCTTATTGACTCTTTGGTAGAAGAGATCAACATGGCTGAGAGTCTCGAATCAGAGTTGGAAGACATCTTTAAAGATGTTCAGCCTGATTTGGAGGATTCAGGGGACATGAAAGAGCCTCTGAACTTTCTTCTGAAAGAGGAAAAACCTCCTAAACCAGAGCTCAAGCCACTGCCACCATCCTTGAAATATGCATTTCTAGGAGAAGGTGACACTTTTCCAGTGATCATAAGCTCTGCTTTAAATTCACAGGAAGAGGAAGCACTTATTCAAGTGCTAAGGACACACAAGACAGCTCTTGGGTGGTCCATAGGTGACCTTAAGGGCATAAGCCCAGCTAGATGCATGCACAAAATCCTATTGGAGGATAATGCCAAACCAGTGGTTCAACCACAGAGGCGGCTAAATCCAGCCATGAAGGAAGTGGTGCAGAAAGAGGTCACCAAATTACTAGAGGCTGGGATTATTTATCCCATTTCTGATAGCCCCTGGGTGAGCCCTGTTCAAGTCGTCCCAAAAAAGGGAGGCATGACAGTGATTCATAATGAAAAAAATGAACTGGTTCCTACAAGAACAGTTACAGGGTGGCGCATGTGTATTGACTACAGAAGGCTCAATACAGCTACCAGAAAGGATCATTTTCCTTTACCATTCATAGACCAGATGCTAGAGAGACTAGCAGGTCATGATTATTACTGCTTTCTGGATGGCTATTCAGGCTATAACCAGATTGCAGTGGATCCCCAGGATCAAGAGAAAACAGCATTCACATGCCCATCTGGAGTGTTTGCTTATAGAAGGATGCCATTTGGGCTATGTAATGCGCCTGCAACCTTCCAGAGATGCATGCTCTCTATTTTCTCTGACATGGTGGAAAAATTTCTGGAAGTCTTCATGGATGACTTCTCAGTATATGGAGACTCATTCAGCTCCTGTCTTGATCACCTGAAACTTGTTCTGAAAAGATGCCAAGAAACCAACCTAGTTTTAAACTGGGAAAAGTGTCACTTCATGGTGACTGAAGGAATTGTTCTTGGGCATAAAATCTCAAACAAGGGAATAGAGGTGGATCAAGCAAAAATAGAGGTAATTGAAAAATTACCACCACCTGCCAATGTTAAGGCAATCAGAAGCTTTCTGGGGCATGCAGGATTCTATAGGAGGTTTATAAAGGATTTTTTAAAAATCGCAAAACCTCTAAGCAATCTGCTAGCTGCTGACACGCCATTTGTGTTTGACACAGCATGCCTGCAGCCGTTCGAAACGCTGAAAGCTAAGCTGGTCACAGCACCAGTCATTTCTGCACCAGACTGGACATTGCCATTTGAGTTAATGTGTGATGCCAGTGATCATGCCATTGGTGCAGTATTGGGACAGAGGCATGACAAGCTTCTGCATGTCATTTATTATGCCAGTCGCGTTCTAAATGATGCCCAGAAAAATTACACAACCACAGAAAAAGAACTGCTTGCAGTGGTTTACGCCATTGACAAGTTCAGATCATACTTAGTAGGATCAAAAGTGATTGTGTATACTGACCATGCTGCTCTTAAATATCTACTCACAAAGCAGGATTCAAAACCCAGGCTCATCAGATGGGTATTGCTTCTGCAAGAGTTTGATATAGAAATAAGAGACAGAAAAGGGACAGAGAACCAAGTGGCTGATCATCTGTCCCGGATAGAGCCAGTGGAAGGGACGTCCCTCCCCTTTCTTGAGATCTCTGAGACGTTCCCTGATGAGCATCTATTTGCCATTCAGGAAGCACCATGGTTTGCCGATATTGCAAACTATAAAGCTGCACGGTTCATACCCAAGGAGTACAATAGAATACAAAAGAAGAAATTAGTCACTGATGCAAAGTACTACTTGTGGGATGAACCCTATCTCTTTAAGAGATGTGCAGACGGAATTATCCGTAGGTGTGTCCCCAGAGAGGAAGCACAGAGAATCCTATGGCATTGCCACGGATCTCAATATGGAGGCCATTTCGGAGGTGAGCGAACAGCCACCAAGGTCCTCCAATGTGGCTTCTATTGGCCCACACTCTATAAAGATTCCCGAGAGTTTGTACGTAATTGTGACAGTTGCCAAAGAGCTGGTAATCTGCCTCATGGTTACGCCATGCCTCAACAAGGAATCTTGGAAATTGAGTTGTTTGACGTATGGGGAATTGACTTCATGGGACCTTTTCCACCATCATATTCAAACACTTATATTCTGGTGGCAGTTGACTATGTATCAAAATGGGTTGAGGCTATTGCCACACCCACCAATGATACTAAAACAGTGCTGAAGTTCCTCCAGAAATATATCTTTAGCAGGTTTGGTGTCCCTAGAGTGTTAATCAGTGATGGGGGCACTCACTTCTGCAATAAACAGCTTTACTCTGCCATGGTTCGGTATGGAATTCGCCACAAAGTGGCCACACCATATCATCCACAAACCAATGGGCAAGCTGAAGTCTCTAACAGAGAATTAAAGAGAATCCTGGAACGGACAGTAAATACCCGTAGAAAGGATTGGGCAAGGAGCTTGGATGATGCTCTGTGGGCTTACAGAACAGCATTCAAGACCCCTATAGGGACCTCTCCATACCAACTCGTGTATGGTAAGGCATGCCACTTGCCCGTGGAACTGGAACATAAGGCCTACTGGGCAACCAGATTCCTAAACTTAGATGCCAAATTAGCAGGAGAAAAACGATTGCTCCAGCTAAATGAGCTAGAGGAATTCAGATTCACAGCTTTCGAAAATGCCAAGCTTTATAAAGAAAAATAAAAAAAATGGCATGACAGAAAGCTGTCATCTAGAATCTTTGAACCAGGACAAAAAGTCCTGTTGTTTAACTCTAGACTCAGGCTATTCCCCGGGAAACTGAAATCCCGGTGGAGGGGACCATACGTGATTACAAGTGTGTCACCATATGGTTATGTGGAGCTTCAAGATATTGATTCTGATAAGAAGTTCATTGTCAATGGACAGAGAATCAAGCATTATCTTGAAGGCAACACTGAGCAAAAATGCTCAAGGCTGAAGCTAGATTAAAAGCTCAGCAAGGTCCAGCTAAAGACAATAAAGAAGCGCTTGCTGGGAGGCAACCCAGCCATGGGGCAACAATCCTCTAAGCATTTTGCCCTATTTCTATCTTTATTTTTTATATAGAGTTCATTGATAACAAGGTAAATAATCATTTACAGAAGACCTCGGCACACAAAACAGAGTAAAAGAGCTCAATGGCAAGAAAACGCCAGTAAAGGGGCATTTTGGGCGTTCAGCGCCCAAAATGGGCATCCACTGGGCGCTGAACGACAGTAATGGCAGCATTTGGGCGTTCAACGCCAGAAATGGCCACCCACTGGGCGTTGAACGCCAGGAATGGCAGCAACTGGGCGCTGAACGCCCAGGAGATCAGCATTTGGGCGCTGAACGCCCAAAACAGGCAGTGTTTGGGCGTTCAAACGCCAGGAGGACAGGGAGGAGCCAAATCCAGTAATCCCACACGTATTTCCATTCTAATTTATAATTTTATGATTCAATACATGATTTTATTTACATAAACATGTCAAGAACCCTGATTTCTAAAAATCCTACTTTCAAAATATCAAATGTATCTTAATTCATAAGCACACACCCTCTTTGCAAATTCAATCCAACTCTTTTCAAATCTTTTCCAAAAACAAATCTATCTTTCTCACTCTAAAAATCTTATCAATATCTTTTTCAAATCTTCATATTATCTTTTTCAAAAACCCAGATTTATCTTTTTCAAAAATCTATCCTATCTTTTCAAAATCAAACTATATCTTCTATCTTATCTTTTTCAACTCAATCTTTTTATCTTATCTCTTCCAACTTTTCGAAAATCCACCCCCCACCCCTTTAAATTGGGTTCGGCCTCCCCCCTCCTCCATCAACAAGTGCACCTCGATCTCCTTCTATCCCTCTCCTTTCTTTTCTTTTGCTTGAGGACAAGCAAACCTCTAAGTTTGGTGTGCTTTTCTGAAATCACTAAGATCATGGCTCCCAAAGGGAAACAATACACTCCTAGAGGCAAGAAAGAGAGCGTTCCAAAACCACTTTGGAATCAAGGGAAGTTCTTATCTAAAGAACATTCAGACCATTATCATAAAGTAATGGGTCTGAGATCAGTGATCCCGGAAGTTAGATTCGATCTGAAAGAAGATGAATATCCGGAGATCCAGGAGCAAATTCGAATCAGGAACTGGGAAGTCCTAGCTAATCCTGAAACGAAAGTAGGAAGGAACATGGTCCAGGAGTTTTATGCTAATATGTGGCAGACTGACAAGCAAAGACTATCTGGAACAGCCTGCTACAAATTTCGGACCATGGTCAGGGGAAAGATTGTTCATACCACCCCTGACAAGATCAGAGAGATATTAAAGCTACCTCAGCTAAAGGATGATCCAGACTCCTTCAACAGGAGGATGATGAGAGTAGACATTGGCCTGGATAAGATTCTAGAGGACATCTGTATCCCTGAAGCCAGGTGGACCACCAACACAAAGGGCGTTCCAAATCAACTCAAGAGGGAGGATCTCAAACCAGTTGCCAGAGGATGGCTGGACTTCATTGGGCGTTCTCTGTTGCCCACCAGCAACCGTTCTGAAGTCACAGTTAAAAGAGCAGTGATGATTCATTGCATCATGATGGGAAAGGAAGTGGAGGTTCATCAGCTGATTTCAACAGAGCTCTATAAGATCGCTAACAAAAATTCAAGAGAGGCCAGGTTGGCTTATCCAAGCGTGATTTCTCTGCTCTGCAAGGACGCTGGAGTCAAGATGGGAATAACTGAATATATCCTAATTGAAAAGTCAATCACCAAAGCATCAATGGAGAGACAACAAGCACAGGAGGATCCTATCAAGAAGAGAGCACAGGAATTCCTCCCAGAGATTCCTCAAGCAGAATATTGGGAATATCTTGAGACGTCTGTCACCAAGATACATGAAGCTATGGAGCAAATAATAAAACAACAGAAGGAACACAGTCAAATGCTGACCCATATGCTTAAAGAACAAGAGGAGCAGGGACGTGACTTAAGGGAACTGAAGCGCCAAAAATCTTCTGTGATACCAAGCCTCCCAAGGATCAGAGGAACCCCCATACCCCCAGAATAAAGGTTGTTAATTTCCAATTTCTGCCTTAACTCTGTGACAGTGTCCTTATAAAAAAGTACCTTAGAAGTCATATAGTAGTAATTAGTATCTATTTTGATTTTATCTCCAATTAAGCTATAGTTTATTTTTCTCATCATCATTAAACATGAATAAAATAGTAGATCTTTTGAATAAGAAGCAATAAAATTTTGAGTTTAAATAAAACAAATTCTAATTGGTTAAATGTGGTGGCAATGCTTTCTGTCTTCTGAATGAATGCTTGAACAGTGCATATGTCTTTTGAATTTATTGTTTAAGACTGTTAAATATGTTGGTTCTTGAAAGAATAATGAACATGAGACATGTTATTGATAATCTGAAAAATCATAAAAATGATTCTTGAAGCAAGAAAAAGCAGCAAAAAAAAAAAAAAAAAAACAAAGCTTGCAGAAAAAAAAATAGGCGAAAAAAAAAATATATAGAAAGAAAAAGAAAAAGCAAGCAGAAAAAGCCAATAACCCTTAAAACCAAAAGGCAAGGGCAAATAAAAAGGATCCCAAGGCTTTGAGCATCAGTGGATAGGAGGGCCTAAAGGAATAAAATCCTGGTCTAAGCGGCTAAACCAAGCTGTCCCTAACCATGTGCTTGTGGCGTGTAGGTGTCAAGTGAAAACTTGAGACTGAGCGGTTAAAGTCAAGGTCCAAAGCAAAAAAAAAAGGAGTGTGCTTAAGAACCCTGGACACCTCTAATTGGGGACTTTAGCAAAGCTGAGTCACAATCTGAAAAGGTTCACCCAGTTATGTGTCTGTGGCATTTATGTATCCGGTAGTAATACTGGAAAACAAAGTGCTTAGGGCCACGGCCAAGACTCATAAAGAAGTTGTGTTCAAGAATCATCACACTGAACTAAGAGAATCAATAACACTATCTGAATTCTGAGTTCCTATAGATGCCAATCACTCTGAGCTTCAATGGATAAAGTGAGATGCCAAAACTGTTCAGAAGCAAAAAGCTACTAGTCCCGCTCATCTGATTAGAATCTGAGCTTCAATCAAAAACTCTGAGATATTATTGCTTCTCAACCTATTAGTTTCTATTTTATTTGTCTAGTTGCTTGAGGACAAGCAACAGTTTAAGTTTGGTGTTGTGATGAGCGGATATTTTATACGCTTTTTGGGGATAATTTCATATAGTTTAGAGTATATTTTAGTTAGTTTTTAGTCTATTTCTAGTAGTTTTTAGGAAAAATTCATATTTCTGGACTTTACTATGAGTTGTGTATTTTTCTGTAATTTCAGGTATTTTTCTGGCTGAAATTGAAGGAGCTGAGCAAAAATCCGATTCAGGCTGAAAAAGGACTGCTAATGCTGTTGGATTCTGACCTCCCTGCACTCAAATTGGATTTTCTGGAGCTACAGAACTCGAAATGGCATGCTTCCAATTGCATTGGAAAGTAGACATCCAGGGCTTTCCAGAAATATATAATAGTCCATACTTTGCACAAGGATAGACGACGTAAACTGGCGTTCAACGCCAGTTCTCTGCCCAATTCTGGCGTCCAGCGCCAGAAAAGGATCAAAAACTGGAGTTGAACGCCCAAACTGGCATAAAAACTGGCGCTCAACTCCACAAATGGCCTCTGCACGTGACTCACTCAAATCTCAGCCCCAGCACACACCAAGTGGGCCCCCGAAGTGGACCTCTGCATCATCCATCATAGTCCACTCATATTTTGTAACCCTAGGCTACTAGTTTAGTATTTAAACAACTTTTAGAGACTTATTTTGTATCTCATGACATTTCAGATCTAAACTTTGTATTCTCTAACGGCATGAGTCTCTAAACCCCATTGTTGGGGGTGAGGAGCTCTGCTGTGTCTCGATGAATTAATGCAAGTATTTCTATTTTCCATTCAAACACGCTTGTTCCTATCTAAGATGTTCATTCGCGCTTAACTGTGATGAAGGTGATGACCCGTGACATTCATCACCTTCCTCAAACCATGAACGTGTGCCTGACAACCACCTCCGTTCTATATTCGACTGAATGAGGATCTCTTAGATTCCTTAATCAGAATCTCCGTGGTATAAGCTAGAACTGATGGCGGCATTCATGAGAATCCGGAAAGTCTAAACCTTGTCTGTGGTATTCCGAGTAGGATTCAATGATTGAATGACTGTGACGAGCTTCAAACTCCTGAAGGCTGGGCGTTAGTGACAGACGCAAAAGGATAGTAAATCCTATTCCAACCGGATCGAGAACCAACCTGTGATTAGCCGTGCTGTGACAGAGCGCGTGAGCGTGGTTTTCACTGGAAGGATGGAAGGTAGCCATTGACAACGGTGATCCACCAACACACAGCTTGCCATAGGAGGACGTGCGTGCGTGAATCAGAAGACAGAGGAAAGCAGAGATTCAGAGGACAAAGCATCTCCAAAACTCCAACATATTCTCCATTACTGCACAACAAGTAACTTTTAATTTATGCTCTACTGGTTATTCACAATTCAACTGATAAACATAATTGACTTCCTGACTAAGATTTACAAGATAACCATAGATTGCTTCAAACCAACAATCTCCGTGGGATTCGACCCTTACTCACGTAAGGTATTACTTGGACGACCCAGTGCACTTGCTGGTTAGTGGTACGCGTTGTGAAAAGTGTGATTCACAATTCGTGCACCAATTGCCTTTGTGTTTCATACTTGTGTCTTGCTTCCTTTGAGGTTGTGGATATTTGGATCCAATTGGTATGTCGGCTTCCTCGTTTTGGCCTGAAGTTATTTCTAGTAATCCGTTTTGTTTGGACCTTTGTGAGGTCTCTGCTAGGAATTACCTTTTATAACATTAGGACTTTTGGGAGGTCGACTTTGTTTAGTTATTTCTAGTAATCCTCTTTTTTGGACTTTTATCAGGTCTCTTTCAGGGATTACTCTTATAACTTTATGTTTTGGGCCGACTTCATCATGTCGGTCTCTTCTAAGTTATTTCTAGTAATCCTCTTTCTTGGACCTTTGTCAACTCTCTTTCAGGGATTACTTTTTATAACTTGTTTGTGGGAGGCCGAATTCATCATGTCGGTTTCTTCTAAGTTATTTCTAGTAATCCTCTTTCTTGGACCTTTGTCAGATCTCTTTCAGGGATTACTTTTTATAACTTGTTTGTGGGAGGCCGACTTCATCATGTCGGTCTCTTCTAAGTTATTTCTAGTAATCCTCTTTCTTGGACCTTTGTCGGGTCTCTTTCAGGGATTACTTTTTATAACTTGTTTGTGGGAGGCCGACTTCATTATGTCGGTCTCTTCTAAGTTATTTCTAGTAACCCTCTATCTTGGACCTTTGTCAGGTCTCTTTCAAGAATTACTTTTTATAACTTGTTTGTGGAAGGCCGACTTCATCATGTCGGTCTCTTCTAAGTTATTTCTAGTAATCCTCTTTCTTGGACCTTTGTCAGCTCTCTTTCAGGGATTACTTTTTATAACTTATTTGTGGGAGGCCGACTTCATCATGTCGGTTTCTTCTAAGTTATTTCTAGTAATCCTCTTTCTTGGACCTTTGTCAGGTCTCTTTCAGGGATTACTTTTTATAACTTGTTTGTGGGAGGCCGACTTCATTATGTCGGTCTCTTCTAAGTTATTTCTAGTAATACTCTTTCTTGGACCTTTGTTAGGTCTCTTTTAGGAATTACTTTTTATAACTTGTTTGTGGGAGGCCGACTTCATCATCTCGGTCTCTTCTAAGTTATAGTAATCCTCTTTTATAGGGCTGGCCAGACCTCTTTCCAGGGATTTACTTATAACTTTGGTTATTGCGACTTGGTCAGACTTCTTTACGTCGGCCAGTCTTTACGTTATTTTTTAGCAATCCATTTTATTAAGACCTCGTCAGGTCCTTTCTATGGATCACTTTCGATAACTTCTTGCATTATTCTATTTTCATCTTTGCCGATTTTGTAGAAAATGGGTTTAATCCTCGTTTGGTCGACCTTTTAATGAATTTGGTTTTCATCTCTGTTGGTCTTTATCGTGATCGTACAGTGAATTTGATATTCACTTTCTGCCGATTTGTAGCTTTATAATCGGACGATGAATGTTTCAGATTAATGCGGCTTGAGAATTTGTAGAAGATCTAAACATATTTTTTCAAAAGAAAATGCAAATATATGCATGCGGGGATTTTATCCCTCTAAGTCGGGCAATTTATAGGTCTTGGCTTGGCGCCTCATTAAAAAACCTTTTCAGGAAAAAAGAGTGCGCCTTATCCTAAGATCCTTTATCATCCCTAACTATAGTACCTTCTTAGGTTGCAGGTGTGCCATGACCTAGGAAGCTCTCGCCCGTCGAGTTCGGACAGTCTGTAGTAGCCCTTTCCAAGTACTTCTATGACTCGGTAAGGTCCTTTCCAGTTTGCTGCTAGCTTTCCTTCTCCAGGTCGAGTTGTTCCGATATCATTTCGGATTATGATGAGGTCGTTCTCAGCAAAACCTCGCTGCACTACCTTTTGATTGTATCTCGAGGCCATTTGACGTTTTAATGCTTCTTCCCTGATCCGAGCTCTTTCTTGAACTTCGGGAAGTAGGTCGAGTTCTTCCTTTTGAAGTTGGGAGTTGGCTTCTTCATTATAGTGGATCACTCTAGGCGACCCTTCTTCAATCTCTACTGGGATCATTGCCTCCATTCCATACGCTAATCGGAAGGGTGATTCCTTTGTGGTGGAATGTGGCGTTGTTCGATATGCCCATAGGACTTGTGGGAGCTCTTCAGCCCAAGCTCCCTTTGCATCCTGTAATCTTCGTTTTAGCCCAGCCAATATGACTTTGTTGGCAGCTTCGGCCTGTCCATTGGCTTGGGGATATTCTACGGAAGTGAACTGGTATTTTATGTTCAAGTCGGCCACTAACTTTCTGAAGCTTGTATCTGTGAATTGGGTGCCATTGTCTGTGGTGATGGAGTATGGAACCCCGAACCTTGTGACAATGTTACTATATAGGAATTTTTGACTTCTTTGAGCAGTGGCATTAGCTAGAGGTTCTGCCTCGATCCATTTTGTAAAATAGTCTACCCCTACTATGAGGAATTTAACTTGTCCTGATCCCTGAGGGAAGGGTCCGAGAAGGTCGAGTCCCCATTTTGCGAATGGCCAAGGTGAGGTCATGCTGATGAGTTCCTCTGGCGGGGCGATATGAAAGTTGGCATATTTCTGACATAGTGGACATGTCCTTATGAACTCTGGGGCTTCTTTTTGTAGAGTTGGCCAATAGAACCCTGCCCAGAGTACCTTTTTGGTAAGTGCTTGCGCTCCGAGGTGATTGCCACAGATGCCATTGTGTATCTCTTCTAGAACTTCTTTTGTGTTGGAAGTCGGTACACATTTTAACAATGGTATAGAAATCCCTCTTTTGTATAGAGTATTGTTCATGATAGTGTAGTATTGTGCTTCCCGTTTTAACCTCCTTGCCTCCTTTTCATCTGTAGAAAGTGTTTCTGTTTTGAGGTAGTTAATTATGGGAGTCATCCATCCTTGATCTAGACCTGTTATGGCTAGGACTTTTTCCTTTTCCGAGATTGACGGGTGTTCTGAGGGTTACCTGAAACTGTAGGTCGATCTCGGATGAGATCTTCTGTACCGGTCAGAGCTTACGTGTCCGGCTGGTGGGTGGCGACCGGAGCTGTCGTACCCGACTTGTTGGACTGACTGCACTGCTGATCCTTTGTCACCGGAGGGTGGTGGTACCTGCAAGGGACTCCGATGCTTAAGTTAGCAAGGGTATTAAGAAGGTTTTTAGTAGAATCAGAGTATGAGTTATACCTGGGTGCTCCAGTGTATTTATAATGGTGTAGAGTGACCTTTTTAGATAAGATAAGTTAGTTATCTTATCTTTATCTTTTAAGCGAGGTCATCTTATCTTCTGGGGAGCCGCCCTTATCTTTCTAGACTTTAACTGCCTTTAGATTGGGCTGTGTCCCGTCATTTGGGCTTGTTTGGGCCCTTCATGTCGAATTGGCCGAACTCTTTTAAAGAAGAGGTCGGGGGTCCTGACCTGAAGAGGTCGGTCACCTTGTCGCTAAACATCCCGGGTCGGATAGCTCGACCCAGGGTATGAACAGTGCCTCTGCTCGAGCTCGGTCTTTCTTTTTGAGGTCGAGTCTTAGTTTTAGGACTTCGATCCTTCTCTGGTGAAGCAGAACTCGAGCACCTTGTCGACATCATCTTCGTAGCGTTCTCCTTTTTGAATATGAAACGTTTTCTTTTGCTTCTTCTTAAAAGCGCGCGCTTTTGCATTAGCGCTCTTAGCCTTGGGAATATGCGAGGGTTTTAATACCCTCATTAATTGGTTTTTAATTGCCCTGTTTCTCTTAGCTTCTCTATTTTGAATTTCACACTCAGAAAAAACGGTTTCTCTTCTCCGTAACTTCCCTTTTGTTTCTCCCTTTCTGTTTTCTGAAGTTTGCCATTTTTCGCATTTCTTCCCTGCGACGTCTTCTTGGCGATTAGTGTTCTCCTTGCTGTGAAAGGGGCGACTCTGGATTCCATCTTCTTCGAAGCTTCTTCCTTTGTTCAGGTTGGTTCTTCTTTCTATTGTTCTCCTCATTTTTTCTGGTAAAGCTTTGATTCTGACTGAATGTATGTTGGAAAGCTTGAACCTTTTTGTAGTTTTGTGTTTGTTTGTTACTGTGATGTATTTTTTCTGGCTTCTTTTTCGTCTTTATGCATACTCCTGGTATTTTTGTTGAGGCTTTTTAGGGCTTTGCATGTTTTGCTGTTGCTTCTAGTTGTTCTTTAATGCTTGAGTTTTGTGAACTGCACTTGTTTGCTTATGAAAAGATTTCCCCTTGATTTTGCTCTGTTGATAGCTTTCCTTGCTATTGGACTTTGTAGAAGATAACGATGCTTTGTTTTCATTTTCTTTGTTTGTTTGGGGGGATTTTATTTCTCTGAAAAAGGGGTGCGTCTTCGATGATTTGATACATTTTGTTGCTTGGTAGCTTCGTTTGCTAATCGAACTGGGACGGTGAGTCTGGGAGTTTATTTTGATGGTTTTATTTTGATTTGTGGCTTGTAGTCTTCTTCTCAAAGTGTCACTTTAGTTGAAAGGGGTCGTTATCAAGTTGTGAGTTTGTAGGTTTTCCTGAGTCCTTGTTCTGTGCCTGCCTCCAAAGGATTTCCCTGGATCTTTGGTGTGGGTCTTGGGGTTTCCTTTTGTTGTTTGTACTGTGCTGGATTATGTTGGCCGAGTTGTTTTGCTTTCGTCCGAGATGTTTTTAGTAATCCAATCTTCTTTTCTTATTGTAGGACTAGTTGACCTCATGTCTTCTCGCAAAAATATTGTTGAGACATCTTCCCAAGTCCCTGAGGACATAGCTGATTGGGTGGATTCCATGGTTCTTCTGTGTGTTTCATTGGTTGACTCTGAGTTTTGTCAGCAACTTAGGCAATTTCATAAGATTTATGGTAATGGTAGTGATGAAAAGAACTATGAGCTTGTATCTCCAAATTCTGAGGAGAGGGTCTGTTTTTCTACCCGAATTGCTGGAGAGCGTCCCTTTTTCTACGCCTACGACTTTTTTTTAGTCAAATAAATATCACTCTTCCCTTTACCCCTTTTGAGACCAACCTATTATGGTCCTGTAATGTAGCTCCATCCCAACTTCACCCCAATTCCTGGGATTTTATAAAAATCTTTCAATTGCTGTGTCATGAGTTCGGTATCCCTGCTTCACAATCCCTCTTCTTTTATCTCTTTGTTTTGACAAAGCTTGGGGTAGTTAAGAAGAAAGCCGCTTGGCACTACAACAAATTCGGGTTGAGGCAACCCTTTAAAAACGTTGCCTATAATAAGGAAAAGTGTTGCCTTTGATCAAAGGCAACACTTTTCGACAAAATGCAACGCTTTTTGGGGGGTTGGCTATACGGCCGTTACCTTTGGTCTAAGGCAACGCTTTTGTGTATCAAAAGGAACCCTTTTTATGGCAACCTTCAAAAAACGTTGCCTTTTCTACAAAAAAAGCAACTCCATGAAAGGGTTGTCTTAGAAGACCCAAACACAACACTTTAGATAAGACTTTATCGCAATACTTTTTACAAGTTGTATTTTCTAATACTTAAAGCAACACTTGTCCAAATTGTTTTAAGTTACCTTTTCATATACCTAAAGCAACACCTGTCCAGATTTTTTTTTAAGTTGCTTTTTTCATAGACCTAAAGCAACACCTTATGAGTTTTTCTTAGATTCTCTTTTTTTATATCTAAAGCAATATATTTTTTACCTTTGTTATATTTATATGACATTTGAAGGATATATAACACACACTAACAATATTTAAATATTTAAATTCAATTTAATAAATATAGAGAAAATAAACTAAATATATATTGCATATATATAGAAAGGTCTTTCAAGTGTCAATTAACATACTTGCTAAGTTACCAAGTCAAATAAATAATAAACATAAGTAAACAAAATACATGTTTTTCTCATGATGACCTTGAACAAAAAAAAAAAAACTAGTTTTTCATTTGAAACCAAAAAGAATTTGTGCTTCACTATTATGCCAAGAATCGCTTTTATCTCTTCAGAAATCTTCATCCAACCATTAGCATGTATACTCTGCAGTCAAATCTAAATGGATATCAATTTTGTGAAGATGTCACTGTGGGAAGCGATGGAAGTTTCGTCTCTGCAGTTGCAAGAGTCCAAGAAATGAATAAATTAGACATAGCGCAAAAGAGTAACAGAATATTTATTTATGTATTTGATTGAAAATATTCATGGAGCTTATACATACTTCTATTGCATGAGGACGGAAGCAGCGACGATGATGATGAAGGCCATGGAGCTACAATATTGTCGTTAATATCACACATGAACCCAACATCGGACGATTTATCAAATATTGCGTCCGAAGAAAGACTCGGCAAAAGGCAGCCAAATTCTACATGACATCGAAATAATTAATTAAGTTCAAATAAATTTTTACAATGGATTGTTCACTTGTTTTTAATTATCCTTTCATGATGGGGTTAGGGCTGATTAACCTCAAAACACAACTATGACAAGAGTGGAATAATGTGGTGAAGGAAAAATAAAGTGATCTCGTTGTTTGTTGGTAAGATGCTATTTATAGTCTCATTCATGATAATGGATTTAATCATATGATGAAGTTAGGAATAAATGCAAAGTCAGCACATTTGCAAGGATATACAAATTTTCCTAATGAATGAATAAGCCAAAATCATTTCTAAGATATAATTGCATCACAATAGACTTAATCTCCATTTATCCAGTTAACTTCCTTCAATTTCACCACCAACCATAATGTGTTAAATAGTTATAAGTACATGTGAAAATGAGATATTATCAAATAAAAATTTCCAACCTATGATCTCACAATAGCAAATTGAAAAGGAAAAGTTTACTGTACCTGACAGTTTAGACTGAGGCATAGAATAGTTTTTGAAAGGCGTCAATGGCGAAGGTGCTAAAAGAGGCAAAAATGGTTGTGGCTATGCACTTGGAGACATATCAAGAGGCAACATGCCATCCTTCGTTGTGATCGAAATGGAATATTTTGTACCACTAGTTGGAGAGCCCTGAGACTTGTTCATACTTACTTAGGGACAAATTAAATTACATCATAAAGAGTGATATTTCTTACAGAAAATAGAACACTCAAACATTGACTAAGGAAATGTTTGTGAGTTTTGATTTTAGAGTAAAATGGAGAGAAGGGAATAGCTTTCTAGTGTAAGGCGAAGTCCATTCTACCCTTCCAAACTTAACCCAAAAACTTCAACTCGCAAATACATGCTTAAAGTCTAAGATACCGAAATAAGTATACTTGTGTTCAGTGTTCATCAAGTACAAGCCCAAAATAAAGAGCAATAGCAGGCCAACTTTAATGACATTCAGTTCTTCATTTCTTATTGTAAATGGTTTTAATTATTAAAAAAAGGGACCTAACATTTTGAAAGAGTTTACCTAATGGATATTAAGAGGTCTAATAAAACTGGATATCAATGAACAATCATAAACTTACCAGTTTAATGATGAAAGGCCATTTCTAGTTCATGACTTGGAACTTGTACCTAATGACAATGAGAATGCAGCACAAAGAAAACCCTTAATCATAAACTATTCTATTACTTTTAGGAGGCCAAATTTAAAGAATATGCAACACAAAGAGTCATAATGTGAATGTTGTCATTTAATCCATCACATATATGATGGTCCATACAAAAGCAAATTGTTTATGTGCTAACTCTCGACGTCAGCAGTAAAAATACTAAGATTTCTGTGATCAATGTTAGGTGTTAACAAAACTAAACACCAGCATTTTACATGTTTCTAGTCAATCTAACTAATAATTATATCAATGACAATTTTAATTCAAGAAGTAGGCATACAAATGGTAAAAAGTATAACTCAAATCATGTAATGTAAGCAGCACCAATAAGATAACCAAATGGTTGCCTCAATTCTCCAACATCAGCTATAAGTTAAATCAATCACGATTCAATGTGCTCTTTAGAGTTCAACCACAGACAAAAATTTCAGAGAAAAAAATTCCTGATTATAACACTATTGCTGGGAAGAAAGGCTTTTCCTTTTATAAAACCATAAAAAAATAAGAAAAATTGAAATAAAACCCCCAAAATCAGAACTATCAAAAAGCCCCAAAAATTCAGATTCAATGTGACTCAGAAATTCTATTCCCATAGTAAAATTCAGAATCAATGCATTCAGAAATTCTATTCCCATACTAAAATTCAGAACATTCCCATACTAAAATTCAGAATCATTGCATTCAAAAATTCCATTCCATAGTAAAATTCAGAAGCTTCTTACCAATACGCAGAGGAGGAGGGGGTTACAGCAGCGTTTAGTGTTGTCAAAGCTTGCGAAGAGGAGGAGACGAGACAGGGGAAGAAGAGGAAGAAGGAGAACGAGAGGAGTTTCTCAAAGAAGACCGCGTAGTAGAGCCGACACAGGAGGAGGAGGAGCCGTGGAGCAGCGTGCGTGGAGAAGATGACCGCGCCGAGGCCCGTGGAAGGGAGCATCGCGCCGTCGCCCGTGAAAGAGAGCACCGCAGAGTCGCCGTATGTGGAGGACAGCACCGCGATCGAGAGCTCCTGTCGTATGTTGAGGAGAGCTGCGATCGAGAGGGTGTGTCGCCGTTTGGGATTGGTTTCAAGTGTTAGGGCTTACAGTAGTGATGAACTGAAGCAAATATGTTCTTTTCTTTTTTTTTTTAAGTTATTTGATTAGGAAATAATTGGTGGGAAGATGATTAAAAGTTTTTTTCTAAAATTTTTAATTGTGAATAATTTTAGGCAACATTTTATAAATGTTATTTATTCAATCTTTTTTATAACCTTTATAAAATGTTGTATTTTTATTTAAAAATGTTGTCTTAAATGTTTTTTATTGTAATATTTTTTTAGTGTTGTTTTAGATATCAAAGACAACCATTTTGTTAGGTGGTAAAAAATTTTGTTATCTTTGCCTTACTCAAAGGTAACTCATAAAAAATGTTATCTTTTTTATCTAAGGCAACTTTTGTTAAATGTTGCTTCGAGTAAGTGTTACCTTAGGCCAAAAATGTTGTAGTGTGGGTTTCTTTCCGAGCTTCCCAGGGAAAAAAGGTTTTCTCCATGTTTGATAAATCTTTCCGTGACTTCAAAAATTACTTTTTTAGGGTCCGAGCTGTTGAAGGAGCTCGGCCCTTTTTTTCTGGATGAGAATGATGAGCCGCATTTTCCTTGGAATGGCAAAAGAATGTAATGGTATCTAAATATACGTGGGAGATATTAGATGAGGCTGAGAAAGCTTTCGTGACTGTGCTGGAAGAAAACTGGGGGCAGCCTCCCCATCTCGACACAAAGAAATTTTTAACCAACCCCTCTCTCCTCCGAGCTGAGCTGGGTAGTGGTTAATTTTTTGGTTTTGCTTGTTTTGTCGAGTTTATCTCTTGTAAGCTCTTTTTTTATTTGTAACTTGGTTTCCCGCTGTTATGTTTTCTTTGGAGAGAAGATTAAGAATAATGAATCCATGAAGGCCTTTAAAAGGGCAAGGAAGGCTACTGCAGCTCAAAACGTCTCGGCCAAGGCAGCCGGGGAGGGGCCGTCCCAGGTTCAGTCGAAGCCGGCCGTACCGAGCTCACCGGGGGCGAGGAAGGTAATCCCTACTCCCCGGGTTCGTTTGGTTGATCCTCCTCAAGCTTCTGTTGCTACTTCTGGTGCTCCTCCAAACAAAAAATAAAAAACAACTGAGCCTTTCAACCTTGATGCCCCTGAATTTGACGCGGTTGAGTTTGTCGATCAGCAGATTGGTCCTTACGGTACCATTCCTACCGACGATGTCTCTCTCCTTCGCCACTTGGATTTTATTACTCAGAGTAGTGTTAAGATGGCACATATGGCAGCTGTCCTGTACCGAACTGCCCAAGACCTCCCTCTTCATGCTACCAAAGCTTTTATGGAGGAGGCTAAGCAAGAGTTTAACCGTATGAAGGGTTTGAAGGAGGAGCTCCAAGTGAAAGTGACCAAGCTGGAGAAAGAGTTGGAGAGCGAAAAGGCTAGTTCTGTTGCCTTGGCGGCTTCTGTGACGTTGGCTGAAGATACAGCATTTAGGCACAAGGATAGCTATGTCACGGCCTACAGGGAAGTTATGCGTCTCAGGGAGGAGTTGGAGTCTGCCCGGGTTGATTATGCCGAGCTCCAGGGTCACCTTGTAGGCAGCGTAAATGCTGCTTATGAGAACCTGAAGGAGCAAGTTCGAGTTCTTGCTCCCGAGGTCGACCTTACTCTCTTCAGCCTGGACAATATTGTAAAGGATGGCAAGATTGTCCCTGACGACCCTGATGACGATGATGTTGAACCTCCCTCTGTGCTTGCTGCCAAAGCCTCTGCGGTGCTGACTTCTTCAGCTCCTTCAGCTGAGGCCGGTCATCCCGTGTCAGAACCTGACTGTCAAATCTTGAATCGGGATGATGGCACTGTGGATGCTGTGCCCATTCAGACTCTCCCTCTTTCACCTCGTGCTGCCGAGAAGCCTTCGGATCTTCCCTGATTATGTAAATGTTTTGTGTAGATAGCCCGGCCTGTGGGCTTTTAAACTTTCTTTTTGTAATGTTTGCTGACTGTTGACACTCTTTTAGTTGCTTGTTTAGCAACCTTGTTTTGAAAAACAAAATAGCTTCCAAGTTCTTGGGGCTGATTTGGGTAGCCTCTTGAGCTTGTTCTTATTATAACTTTATGCTTTTCATATCATGTCAGTTTTTATCTATCTTGGTACCTTTTTTAGGTTTTTTGGTAGTGTTGGAGCCTTGTTGCTCGACCTCTTTGGATTGCCTTTGCGTTTCCTACTTGTGGCTTTGATTCCTTTGAGGCTTCTGAAGTTATTTCTAGTAATCCTGTTTTGTTTGGACCTTTTGTGAGGTCTCTGCTAGGAATTACTTTTTATAACGTTAGGATTTTTGGGAGCCCGATTTCGTCATGTCGGGTCCTTCTAAGTTATTTTTGTAATCCTCTTTCTTGGACCTTGTTCAAGTCTCTTTCAGGGATTACTTTTATAACTTTATATTTTGGGCCGACTTTATCATGTCGGACCCTTCTAAGTTATTTTTGTAATCCTCTTTCTTGGACCTCGTTCAGGTCTCTTTCAGGGACTACTTCTATAACTTTTATGTTTTGGGCCGACTTCATCATGTCGGGCCCTTCTAAGCTATTTTTGTAATCCTCTTTCTTGGACCTTGTTTAGGTCTCTTTCAGGGATTACTTCTATAACTTTATATTTTGGGCCGACTTTATCATGTCGGACCCTTCTAAGTTATTTTTGTAAGTCTCTTTCTTGGACCTCGTTTAGGTCTCTTTCAGGGCCTACTTCTATAACTTTTATGTTTTGGGCCAACTTCATCATGTCGGACCCTTCTAAGCTATTTTTGTAATCCTCTTTCTTGGACCTCGTTCAGGTCTCTTTCAGGGATTACTTCTATAACTTTTATGTTTTGGGCCGACTTCGTCATGTCGGGCTCTTCTAAGTTATTTTTGTAATCCTCTTTCTTGGACCTTATTCAGGTCTCTTTCAGGGATTACTTCTATAACTTTTATGTTTTGGGCCGACTTCGTCATGTCGGGCCCTTCTAAGTTATAGTAATCCTCTTTTGTAGGGTTGGCCAGACCTCTTTCCAGGGATTTACTTATAACTTTGGTTATTGCGACTGGTCCGACTTCTTTACGTCGTCCAGTCTTTAAGTTATTTTTTAGCAATCCATTTTATTAAGACCTTGTCAGGTCCTTTCTATGGATCACTTTCGATAACTTCTTGCATTGTTCTGTTTTCATCTTTGCCGATTTGTAGAAATTGGGTTTAATCCACGTTTGGTCGACCTTATAATGAATTTGGTTTTCATCACTGTTGGTCTTTATCGTGATCGTACAGTGAATTTGATTTTCACTTTCTGCCAATCTGTAGCTTTATAATCAGACGATGAATATTTCAGATTAATGCGGCTTGCGAATTTGTAGAAGATCTAAACAGACTTTATTCAAAAGAAAATGCAAATATATACATGTGGAAGCTTTATCCCTCTAAGTTGGGCAATTTATAGGTCTTGGCTTAGCGCCTCATTAAAAAACCTTTTTAGGAAAAAGAGTGCGCCTTATCCTAAGATCCTTTATCATCCCTAACTATAGTACCTTCTTAGGTTGCAGGCGTGCCATGACCTAGGAAGCTCTCGCGCATGGAGTTTGGACAGTCTGTAGTAGCCTTTTCCAAGTACTTCTATAACTCGGTAGGGTCCTTTCCAGTTTGCTGCCAGCTTTTCTTCTCCAGGTCAAGTCGTTCCGATATCATTTCGGATTAGGATGAGGTCGTTCTCAGAAAAACCTCGCGGCACTACCCTTTGATTATATCTTGAAGCCATTCGATGTTTTAATGCCTCTTCCCTGATCCGAGATCTCTTTCTTGGACTTCTGGAAGTAGGTCGAGTTCTTCCCTTTGAAGTTGGGAGTTGGTTTCTTCATTATAGTGGATCACTCTAGGCGATCCTTCTTCAATCTCCACTGGGATCATTGCCTCCGTTCCGTATGCTAATCAGAAGGGTGATTCCTTTATGGTGGAATGTGGCGTTGTTCGATATGGCATAGGACTTGTGGGAGCTCCTCAGCCCAGGCTCCCTTTGCGTCCTATAATCTCTGTTTCAGCCCAGCCAATATGACTTTGTTGGCAGCTTCGACTTGTCCATTAGCTTGGGGATGTTCTACGGAGGTGAATTGTTGTTTTATGTTCAAGTCAGCCACTAACTTTCATTGGGTGCCATTGTCTGTGGTGATAGAGTATGGAACCCCGAACCTTGTGACAATGTTTCTATATAGGAATTTTCGACTTCTTTGAGCAGTGGCGTTAGCTAGAGGTTCTGCCTCGATCCACTTTGTGAAATAGTCTACCCCTACTATGAGGAATTTGACTTGTCTCGATCCTTGAGGGAAGGGTCCGAGAAGGTCGAGTCCCCATGTTGCGAATGGCCAAGGTGAGGTCACGCTGATGAGTTTTTCTGGCGGAACGATGTAAAAGTTGGCATGTTTTTGACATGGTGGACATGTCTTTATGAACTCTGTGGCTTCCTTTTGTAGAGTTGGCCAATAAAATCCTGCCCGGAGTACTTTTTTGGTAAGTGCTTGCGCTCCGAGATGGTTGCCACAAATGCCACTGTGTATTTCTTCTAGAACTTCCTTTGTGTTGGAAGTCGGCACACATTTTAACAATGGTATTGAAATTTCTCTTTTGTATAGAGTATTATTTATGATAGTGTAGTATTGTGCCTTCCGTTTTAACCTCTTTGCCTCCTTTTCATCTGTGGGGAGTGTTTCCGTTTTGAGGTAGTTAATTATGGGAGTCATCCATCCTTGATCCTGACCTGTTATGGCTAGGATTTTTTTTTCTTCCGAGATTGACGGGTTCTGCATCATTTCTTGGATGAGGCTTCTATTGTTGCCCCCTGGTTTGGTGTTGGCTAGTTTTGAGAGTGCGTCAGCTCGGGCATTCTGTTCTCGGGGTATGTGACGGACTTCATATTCTTCGAGTTGTCTGAGCTGTTCCCTGGTTTTGTCCAAGTACTTTTTCATGGTGGGATTTTTGGCTTGGTAGCTCCCTGTTATTTGTGAATTGACTACTTGCGAGTCGCTGAAGATGATAAGCTTTTGAGCTCCAGCCTCCCTAGCCAGCTTCAAACCGGCTAGTAGTGCCTCATATTCTTCTTGGTTGTTTGAGGCAGGGAACCCGAATTTGAGGGAGAGTTCGATTTGGGTTCCTTGGTCGCTTTCAATTATCACACCCGCACCACTTCCAGTTTTATTTGAGGAACCGTCCACGTAAAGATTCCATTTTGTGGAGAGTTCCGGGGTGTCTGTAAATTCTGCGAAGAAGTCGGCCAGGTAATGTGATTTGATGGCTGTCCGAGCTTCGTATTGAAGATCAAATTCGGACAACTCGACTGCCAGTTGCAAGATTCTGCCTGCTAGGTCTGTTTTCTGCAAAATCCATTTTATAGGCTGGTTGGTCCGAACCCTAATGGTGTGAGCTTGGAAGTATGGACGAAGTCGTTGAGATGTTAGTATGAGGGCGTAAGTAAATTTTTCTATTTTTTGGTAGTTTAGCTCGGATCCTTGTAATGCTTTACTAATGAAGTATACGGGTTGTTGCCCACTGTCGTCTTCTCGAACTAGTGCTGAGGCTATTGTCCGACTTCCTACTGCGAGGTACAATATGAGTGGTTCTCCTTCCCGTGGCCGAGTTAGGATAGGTGGTTGTCCCAGGAATCTTTTGAAATCTTGGAAGGCTTGCTCGCACTCCATTGTCCATTTGAACTTCTTTCCCTTCCTTAGAGTGACGTAGAAGGGGAGAGATCTTATTGCCGATCCGGCTAGAAATCTGGACAAAGCTGCCAACCTCCCATTGAATTGTTGTACCTCTTTGACACAAGTCGGGCTCTTCATATCGAGTATGGCCCGGCTTTTATCCGGATTTGCCTCAATTTCTCTTTGTGTGAGTGATGCACGAATAATGAATCACACTTTTCACACTCGTACCACTAACCAGCAAGTGCACTGGGTCGTCCAAGTAATACCTTACGTGAGTAAGGGTTGAATCCCACAGAGATTGTTGGTTTGAAGCAAGCTATGGTTATCTTGCAATTCTTAGTCAGGAAGTCAATTATATTTATCAGTTGAGTTGCGAATAAACAAGAGAGCATGGATTAAAGGTTACTTGTTATGCAGTAATGGATAATATGCTGGAGTTTTGGAGATGCTTTGTCTTTAGAATCTCTGCTTTCCTCTGTCCTCTGATTCATGCACGCACGTCCTCCTATGGCAAGCTGTGTTTAGGTAGATCACCATTGTCAATGGCTACCATCCATCCTTCCAGTGAAAAGGGTCCAGGTGCGCTGTCACCGCACAGCTAATCATCTGCAGGTTCTCAGTCGTACCGGAATAGGATTTACTATCCTTTTGCGTCTGTCACTACGCCCAGCACTCGCGAGTTTGAAGCTCGTCACAGCCATCCAATCCCAGAATCCTACTCGGAATACCACAGACAAGGTTTAGACTTTTCGGATTCTCATGAATGCCGCCATCAATCTAGCTTATACCACGGAGATTCTGATTAGAGAATCTAAGAGATATTCATTCAATCTGATGTAGAACGGAAGTGATTGTCAGACACACGTTCATGGATTGAGGAAGGTGATGAGTGTCACTGATCATCACCTTCTCCATAGTTAGGCGCGAATGGATATCTTAGATAGGAACACGCATGTTTGAATGGAAAACAGAAATACTTGCATTAATTCATCGAGACACAGCAGAGCTCCTCACCCCCAACAATGGAGTTTAGAGACTCATGCCGTCAAAGAGTACAAAATTCAGATCTAAAATGTCATGAGATCCAAAATAAATCTCTAAAAGTTGTTTAAATACTAAACTGGTAACCTAGGTTTACAGAAAATGAGTAGACTATGACAGATAGTGCAGAAATCCACTTCTGGGGCCCACTTGGTGTGTGCTGGGGCTGAGACTAAAGCTTATCACGTGCCTGGGCTGTTTTGGGCATTCAACGCCAGGTTGTAACCTGTTTCTGGCGTTGAACTCCACTTTGTGACTTGTTTCTGGCGCTGGACGCCAGATAGCAGCATGGAACTGGCGTTGAACGCCAGTTTATGTCATCTATCCTTGAGCAAAGTATGGGCTATTATATATTTCTGGAAAGCCCTGGATGTCTACTTTCCAACGCAATTGGAAGCGCGCCATTTGGACTTCTGTAGCTCCAGAAATTCCATTTTGAGTGTAGAGAGGTCAGAATCCAACAGCATCAGCAGTCCTTTTTCAGCCTGAATCAGATTTTTGCTCAGCTCTCTCAATTTCAGCCAGAAAATACCTGAAATTACAGAAAAACACACAAACTCATAGTAAAGTCCAGAAATATGAATTTTACCTAGAAACTAATGAGAATAAACTAAAAACTAACTAAAATATACTAAAATCTATGTGAAATTAACCCCAAAAAGCGTATAAAATATCCGCTCATCACAACACCAAACTTGAACTGTTGCTTGTCCTCAAGCAACTAGACAAATAAAATAGAAGACTAATAAGTCAAGAAGCAATAATATCTCAGAGTTTTTTTTGAGTGAAGCCCAGATTCTAATTAGATGAGCGGGACTAGTAGCTTTTTGCTTCCGAACAGTTTTGGCATCTCACTTTATCCATTGAAGCTCAGAGTGGTTGGCATCTATAGGAACTTAGAATTCAGATAGTGTTATTGATTCTCCTATTTCAGTATGATGATTCTTGAACACAGCTACTTTATGAGTCTTGGCCGTGGCCCTAAGCACTTTGTTTTCCAGTATTACCACCGGATACATAAATGCCACAGACACATAATTGGGTGAACCCTTTTAGATTGTGACTCAGCTTTGCTAAAGTCCCCAATTAGAGGTGTCCAGGGTTCTTAAGCACACTCTTCTTTTTGCTTTGGACCTTGACTTTAACCGCTCAGTCTCAAGTTTTCACTTGACACCTTCACGCCACAAGCACATGGCTAGGGACAGCCTGGTTTAGCCGCTTAGGCCAGGATTTTATTCCTTTAGGCCCTCCTATCCACTGATGCTCAAAGCCTTGGGATCTTTTTTCTTTACCCTTGCCTTTTGGTTTTAAGAGCTTTTGGCTTTTTCTGCTTGCTTTTCTTTTTCTTTCTATATTTTTTTTCTGCAAGCTTTGTTCTTTGCTGCTTTTTCTTGCTTCAAGAAACATTTTTATGATTTTTCAGATTATCAATAACATGTCTCATGTTCATCATTCTTTCAAGAGCCAACATATTTAATAGTCTTAAACAACAATTCAAAAGATGTATGCACTGTTCAAGCATTCATTCAGAAGACAGAAAGCATTGCCACCACATGTTACTAATTAGAATTTTTTTTCTTATTAAAACTCGAATTTTATTGCCTCTTATTCAAAAGATCTGCTATTTTATTCATGTTTGCTGATGATGAGAAAAATAGACTATAACTTAATTGGAGATAAAATCAAAATAGACACTAATTACTATTATATGACTCCTAAGGTAAACTCCTATAACGATAACTATCACAGAGTTAAAGCAGAAATTGGAATTTAACAACCTTTGTTCTGGGAAGTGGATGTTCCTCGGATCTGTGGGGTGCTTGGTCCTTCAAGAGATAACTTCTGGCGCTTTAATTCCCTCAAGTCGCGCCCTTGCTCTTCCTGTTCTTTAATCAAGTAGCAAAGAATTTGACTTTGTTCCTTCTGTTCCTTTATTATTTGTTCCATAGCTTCTTGCATCTTGGTAACTGACGTTTCAAGATACTCCCAATATTCAGATTGAGGGATTTCTGGGAGGAATTCCTGTGTTTTCTTCTTGATGGGGTCATCCTGTGCTTGTTGTTTTTCCATTGATGCTTTGGTGATTGGTTTCTCAATTGAGATATACTCAGTTATTCCCATCCTTACTCCAGCGTCCTTGCAGAGTAGAAAAATCAAGCTTGGGTAAGCCAACCTGGCCTCTTTAGAATTTTTGTTAGCAATTTTGTAGAATTCAGTTGAAATCAGTCGATGAACTTCCACTTCTTTTCCCATCATGATGCAATGGATCATCACTGCTCTTTTAACAGTGACTTCAGAACGGTTGCTAGTGGGAAGCAGAGAATGCCCAATGAAGTCCAGCCAGCCTCTGGCCACTGGTTTGAGATCTTCTCTTTTGAGTTGATTAGGAACACCCTTCGTGCTGGTGGTCCACCTGGCTCCAGGGATGCATATGTCCTCTAGAATCTTATCCAGGCTCTTGTTTGTTCCCATCATTCTCCTATTGAAGGAGTCTGGATCATCTTTCAGCTGAGGTAGCTTTAAGATCTCTCTGATCTTGTCAGGGTGGGTATGAATAATCTTTCCTCTGACCATGGTTCGATAGTCATAGATATTAGATCCAGATAGTCTTTGCCTGTCTGTATGCCACATATTAGTGTAGAACTCCTGGACCATATTCCATCCCACTTTCGTTTCAGGATTGGCTAGGATCTCCCAGTTCCTGATTCGGATTTGCTCCTGGATCTCCGGATATTTGTCTTCTTTCAGATCGAATCTAACTTCCGAGATCACTGATCTTAGACCCATTATTTTATAATAATGGTCTGAATGTTCTTTAGATAAGAACTTCCCTTGATTCCAAAGTGGTTTTGGAACGCTCTCTTTCTTGCCTCTTGAAGTGGGTTGTTTTCCTTTAGGAGCCATGCTCTTAGTGATCACAGATAAACACACTAAAATTAGAGGTTTGCTTGTCCTCAAACAAAGGAAAAGAAAGGAGAGGGATAGAAGGAGAGCTAGGTGCAATTGTTGATGGAAGGGGAGGGAGGCCGAACCCATATTTAAAGGGAGGGGGGTGGGTTCGAAAATTTAGATAAGATATGATAAAAAAGATTGATTTGGAAAAGATAAGATAGAAGATATGATAAGAGAAGATATAGTTTAAAATTGAAAGGATATGAAAGATTTTTGAAAAAGATAAATCTAATTTTTGAAAAAGATAATGTGAAGATTTGAAAAAGATATTAGTTGAGAGGATTTTAGGTAAAAAGATAGATTTGTTTTGAAAATTTGAAAAAGAGTTGAATTGGATTGAAAAAGAGGGTTGGTGCTTATGGATTAAGATATATTTGATATTTTTAAGGTAGGGTTTTTAGAAATTAGGGATTTTAGAAATCAGGGTTCTTAACATGTTTATGCAAGAAATCATGAATTGAAGCATGAAAATTAAGATTAGAATGAAAAAATATGAAGAAAAATGAATTTACCTCCTCCCCACCATCCTGGCGTTTGAATGCCCAAACGCTGCATGTTTTGGGCGTTCAGCGCCCAAATGCTGCCTTTCCTGGGCGCAGCTGCTGCTTCTTTCTGGCGTTGAACGCCAGAAATTCCTTTGTTACTGGGCATTTTTCTGAACGCCCAGAATGCTGTAGATCTGGCGTTAAACGCCCAGAAAGAGCTTCTTTCTGGCGTTTAACGCCCAGATGGCTATCCTCACTGGCGTTCAACGCCCAGTGGATGCTTCTGTTGGGCGTTGAACGCCCAAAACAGAATTTTACTGGCGTTTTCTTGCCAGTGAGCTCTTTTTCTCTGTTTTGTGTGCAGAATCCTTCTGTAACCCTGTGAACTTATACAATTGACTCTTTACCTTAAGATCAGTGAACTTTATATAAACAAACAAACAAATAAAAATGAAAATATGGCAAAATGCTTAGAGGATTGATGCCCCATGGCTGGGTTGCCTCCCAGCAAGCGCTTCTTTATTGTCTTTAGCTGGACTTTGCTGAGCTTTTAGTCTAGCTTCAGCCTTGAGCATTCTTGCTCAACATTGCCTTCAAGATAGTGCTTGATTCTCTGTCCATTGACAATGAACTTTTTATCAGAATCAATATCTTGAAGCTCCACATAACCATATGGTGATACACTTGTAATCACATATGGTCCCCTCCACCGGGACTTCAGTTTCCCGGGGAATAGCCTGAGCCTAGAGTTGAACAACAGAACCTTTTGTCCTGGTTCAAAGATTCTAGATGACAGCTTTCTGTCATGCCACTTTTTTTATTTTTCTTTATAAAGCTTGGCATTTTCGAAAGCAGTGAATCTGAATTCCTCTAGCTCATTTAGCTGGAGCAATCTTTTTTCTCCAGCTAATTTGGCATCAAAGTTCAGGAATCTGGTTGCCCAGTAGGCTTTATGTTCCAGTTCCACGGGCAGGTGACATGCCTTACCATAGACCAGTTGGTATGGAGAGGTCCCTATAGGAGTCTTGAATGCTATTCTGTATGCCCACAGAGCATCATCCAAGCTTCTTGCCCAATCCTTTCTACGGGTATTTACAGTCCGTTCTAGGATTCTTTTTAGCTCTCAGTTAGAGACTTCAGCTTGTCCATTAGTCTGTGGATGATATGGAGTCGCCACCTTGTGGCGAATCCCATACCGGACCATGGCAGAGTAAAGCTGTTTGTTACAGAAGTGAGTGCCCCCATCACTGATTAGTACTCTAGGGACCCCAAACCTGCTGAAGATATATTTCTGGAGGAACTTCAGCACTGTTTTAGTATCATTGGTGGGTGTGGCAATGGCCTCAACCCATTTTGATACATAGTCAACTGCCACCAGAATATAAGTGTTTGAGAATGATGGTGGGAAAGGTCCCATGAAGTCAATTCCCCATACGTCAAACAACTCAATCTCCAAGATTCCTTGTTGAGGCATGGCGTAACCATGAGGCAGATTACCAGCTCTTTGGTAACTGTCACAGTTACATACAAACTCTCGGGAATCTTTATAGAGTGTGGGCCAATAGAAGCCACATTGGAGGACCTTGGTGGCTGTTCGCTCACCTCCGAAATGGCCTCCATATTGAGATCCATGGCAATGCCATAGGATCCTCTGTGCTTCTTCTCTAGGAACACACCTACGGATTATTCCGTCTGCACATCTCTTAAAGAGATAGGGTTCATCCCACAAGTAGTACTTTGCATCAGTGATTAATTTTTTCATTTGTTGCCTGTTGTACTCTTTGGGTATGAACCTTGCAGCTTTATAGTTTGCAATATCGGCAAACCATGGTGTTTTCTGAATGGCAAATAAATGCTCATCCGGAAAAGTTTCAGAGATCTCCAGAGAGGGGAGGGACGTCCCTTCTACTGGCTCTATCCGGGACAGATGATCAGCTACTTGGTTCTCTGTCCCTTTTCTGTCTCTTATTTCTATATCAAACTCTTGCAGAAGCAACACCCATCTGATGAGCCTGGGTTTTGAATCCTGCTTTGTGAGTAGATATTTAAGAGCAGCATGGTCAGTATACACAATCACTTTTGATCCTACTAAGTATGATCTGAACTTGTCAATGGCATAAACCACTGCGAGTAATTCTTTTTCTGTGGTTGTGTAATTTTTCTGGGCATCATTTAAAATGCGACTAGCATAATAAATGACGTGCAGAAGCTTGTCATGCCTCTGTCCCAATACTGCACCAATGGCGTGATCATTGGCCTCACACATTAGCTCAAATGGTAATGTCCAGTCTGGTGCGGAAATAACTGGTGCTGTGACCAACTTAGCTTTCAGTATTTCAAACGCCTGCAGACACTCTGTGTCAAACACAAATGGCGTGTCAGTAGCTAGCAGATTACTCAGAGGTTTTGCGATTTTTGAAAAATCCTTTATAAACCTCCTATAGAATCCTGCATGCCCCAGAAAGCTTCTGATTGCCTTAACATTGGCAGGTGGTGGTAATTTTTCAATTACCTCTATTTTTGCTTGATCCACCTCTATTCCCTTGTTTGAGATTTTATGCCCAAGGACAATCCCTTCAGTCACCATGAAGTGACATTTTTCCCAGTTTAAAACTAGGTTGGTCTCTTGGCATCTCTTCAGAACAAGTTTCAGGTGATCAAGATAGGAGCTGAATGAGTCTCCATATACTGAGAAGTCATTCATGAAGACTTCCAGAAATTTTTCCACCATATCAGAGAAAATAGAGAGCATGCATCTCTGGAAGGTTGCAGGCGCATTACACAGCCCAAATGGCATCCTACTATAAGCAAACACTCTAGATGGACATGTGAATACTGTTTTCTCTTGATCCTGGGGATCTACTGCAATCTGGTTATAGCCTGAGTAGCCATCTAGAAAGCAGTAATAATCATGACCTGCCAGTCTTTCTAGCATTTGGTCTATGAATGGTAAAGGAAAATGATCCTTTCTGGTGGCTGTATTGAGCCTTCTGTAGTCAATACACATGCGCCACCCTGTAACTGTTCTTGTAGGAACCAGTTCATTTTTTTCATTATGAATCAATGTCATGCCTCCCTTTTTTGGGATGACTAGGACAGGGCTCACCCAGGGGCTATCTGAAATAGGATAAATAATCCCAGCCTCTAGTAATTTGGTGACCTCTTTCTGCACCACTTCCTTCATGGCTGGATTTAGCCGCCTCTGTGGTTGAACCACTGATTTAGCATTATCCTCCAATAAGATTTTGTGCATGCATCTAGCTGGGCTTATGCCCTTAAGGTCACCTATGGACCACCCAAGAGCTGTCTTGTGTGTCCTTAGCACTTGAATAAGTGCTTCCTCTTCCTGTGGATTTAAAGCAGAGCTTATGATCACTGGAAAAGTGTCACCTTCTCCCAGAAATACATATTTCAGGGATGGTGGTAATGGTTTAAGCTCGGGTTTAGGAGGTTTTTCCTCTTCCAGAGGAAATTTCAGAGGCTCTCTAATCTCCTCTGAATCCTCCAAATCAGGCTGAACATCTTTAAAGATGTCTTCCAACTCTGATTTGAGACTCTCAGCCATGTTGATCTCTTCTACCAAAGAGTCAATAAGATCAACTTTCATGCAGTCTTTTGATGTGTCTGGATGCTGCATGGCTTTGACAGCATTCAACTTAAACTCATCATCATTGACTCTCAGGGTTATTTCCCCTTGTTGGACATCAATGAGGGTTCGTCCAGTTGCTAGGAAGGGTCTTCCTAGAATGAGAGTAGCACTCTTGTGCTCCTCCATTTCCAGCACTACAAAGTCAGTGGGAAAGGCCCAACTCTGACAATCATGTCTTCAATCACGCCTGATGGGTATTTAATGGAGCCATCAGAAAGTTGGAGACATATCTGGGTTGGTTTAACTTCTTCAGTTAAGCCAAGCTTTCTGATAGTGGATGCAGGTATTAGGTTGATGCTTGCCCCAAGATCGCATAAAGCTGTCTTGGTGCAGTTACCTTCTAATATGCATGGTATCAGAAAACTCCCAGGGTCTTTAAGCTTTTCAGGAAAGCTTTTTAGAATGACTGCACTACATTCTTCAGTGAGGAGAACTCTTTCTGTTTCTCTCCAATCCTTTTTATGACTCAAGATCTCTTTCATGAACTTGGCATAAGAAGGTATTTGCTCAAGTGCCTCTGCAAATGGAATCTTTATTTCAAGAGTCCTGAGATAATCTGCAAAGCGAGCAAATTGCTTATCCTGTTCCTCTTTCCGAAGTTTTTGAGGATAAGGTATCTTGGCTTTATATTCCTCAACCTTAGTTACTGTAGGTTTATTGCCTACAGAAGTGGCTGAAGAAGCCTTTTTAGAGGGGTTGTCATCAGCACTTGTGTGTGTCTGATCCCTCACTGCCAATTGAGTGCCAGAGTCAGAAGCTGGAGTGATGTGAGACGCCAACTCCTGCCCATTTTGGGCGTTCAGCGCCAGATCTTGCCCATTTTGGGCGTTCAGCGCCAGATCCTTGCTTGTTTCTGGCGTTGAACGCCAGTCTTTGCTTGTTACTGGCATTGAACGCCAGTCTTGGGTATGGTCTGGGCGTTCAGCGCCAGCCTTCCACCAGATTGCTGGCGTTTTAATACCAGAATTACTTTTCCCTGGGCTCTTACTGTCCTCAGGTGAATTTTGGGTGGTTTGCTCATTCCTTAGCTCTTTGCTGCCTTGAGGTGGGGTATTTAATGTTTTCCCGCTTCTTAATTGAACTGCTTGGCATTCGTCTGTTATTTGTCTTGACAGCTGCTGCTTTGTTTGCTTCAATTGTTCTTCCATATTTATATTAGCCATCCTTGTCTCTTGTAGTTTATCCTTGAATTCGGCTAACTGCTTTGTTAGAAAGTCCAATTGCTGATTGAATTCAGCAGCTTGTTTTACAGGGCTGAGTTCAGCAGTTACTGTTTGAACCTCTTCTTTCATGGAAGGGTCACTGCTTAGGTACAGATGCTGATTCCTGGCAACTGTATCAATGAGCTCTTGAGCCTCTTCAATTGTCTTTCTCATGTGAATAGATCCACCAGCTGAGTAATCTAGAGACATCTGAGCTCCTTCTGCAAGCCCATAATAGAAGATGTCTAACTGAACCCACTCTGAAAACATTTCAGAGGGGCATTTTCGTAGCATCTCTCTGTATCTCTCCCAAGCATCATAAAGAGATTCCTTATCTCCTTGTTTAAAGCCTTGGATGTCCAGCCTTAGCTGTGTCATCCGTTTTGGGGGAAAATATTGATTCAGGAATTTTTCTGTCAGCTGTTTCCATGTCCTTATGCTGGCCTTAGGTTGGTTATTTAACCACCTCTTAGCTTGATCTTTTACAGCAAATGGAAACAGTAATAGTCTGTAGACATCCTGATCTATTTCCTTATCATGTACTGTGTCAGCAATTTATAAAAATTGTGCCAGAAACTCTGTAGGTTCTTCCTGTGGAAGACCGGAATACTGGCAACTTTGCTGCACCATGATAATGAGCTGAGGATTCAACTCGAAGCTACTGACTCCAATGGAGGGTATACAGATACTACTCCCATATGAAGCAGTAGAGGGGTTAGCATATGACCCCAGAGTCCTCCTGGACTATTCATTTCCACTTAGATCCATGATGGAGAAAGGGAGATGATAAAAAAAATTTTATTTTTATTTATTTATTTATTTATTTATTTATTTCGAAACTAAAATAAATTAAAATAAAATAAATAAAAATAGGTGAAGATTTTCGAAAAAATGAGGGGAGAGGAAGTGGTAAAGAATTTTGAAAATATATGATAAATCGATTTTACATTATAAATCCCCAAACCAATCAAATGAAAAAACACACACAAAAATTTCAAATATACAAAAAAACTCTCTACACATAACAAATATCAAACTATTCTTTATATGAGGCAACATAACTCACTAGTAAAACCAAACTTAAAAATTAATTAAAACTCCCAAAATTCTTTAACACCCAATTAACCCACCTAACCTCCAAACCCTACACAAACATCACCAATAGCCCACCACACCCCCTCACCCAATAATACCCCCAACCAATCCCCCCCCATCATACAACCACAACACAAATATCACACCCAAAGTAACCCAATTAAACACCATCACCACAAATTAATTACATTAAACAACATTACAAAATATCCCAATTGCATTAACCACAATTAGTCCATCAACCCAACCCCCCCCAATACTTTTTAATACTAACAGTATCCAATTTTAATTGAATCAGCCAATTCCCCCAAATCCAACAAAACCATACTTCTTATCTACTACTTTTATTCTTCAAACAATCTAACTTCATCCAATTCCAATCACACCAATAATATACCACAAATTCCCAAATTTAAACACACTCTACATTTCTAAAACCTTAAATCCACTCAAATCAATATTTCCTATCATCATACCAACTTCAACCACAAAACCCATAACCACACCCCTCCCTTCAATACTACATACCACAACTATCTACTTACTACCCTAAATTATTAAATCTCCTAATTAGACAATTCGAACAAGTACTTGTTAGGAAATCAAACTAATACTATTCAAATACTTATATGCTAGTAAAATTATAGAATTATGATTGCTTTAACAATATGATTGCTAAATTACAATTAATGACACAAATCCTACACTTTGACATTGATCCTTCGATCCTACAATCATTCCTCATTAATAGTATTCATCTGCTGATACCATGCACACGTCAACTAATCATGCAGTTTGTGATCTCATCTCACCTTGCAAGGAAATTGTACTGATCACGTACTATTCTGCATTTAAACACGAATAAATTACATACATTCCTCCCTCCAGCTATCCGTTAACTCTCAAGCCATCCACCCAACATCAACTCGAATACCACAGACACGTTAGAATTCACATTCCTTAAACTCATCCACAATCAAGCTAATACCACTAGATTCAATTATAGAGAATCTAAGTTAATTCATTCAATCTGAATTATACTTGTAAATTACGTCGACCACGTCATGATTGAGAAGGTGATTAGTGTCACTGATCATCACCTTCTCCATAGTTAGGCGCGAATGATATCTAGATAGGAACACGCAAGTTTGAATGGGAAACAGAATACTTGCATAATTCATCGAGACACAGCAGAGCTCCTCACCCCCAACAATGGAGTTTAGAGACTCATGCCGTCAAAGAGTACAAAATTCAGATCTAAAATGTCATGAGATCCAAAATAAATCTCTAAAAGTTGTTTAAATACTAAACTGGTAACCTAGGTTTACAGAAAATGAGTAGACTATGACAGATAGTGCAGAAATCCACTTCTGGGGCCCACTTGGTGTGTGCTGGGGCTGAGACTAAAGCTTCTCACGTGCCTGGGCTGTTTTGGGCGTTCAACGCCAGGTTGTAACCTGTTTCTGGCGTTGAACTCCACTTTGTGACTTGTTTCTGGCGCTGGACGCTAGACAGCAGCATGGAACTGGTGTTGAACGCCAGTTTACGTCATCTATCCTTGAGCAAAGTATGGACTATTATATATTGCTGGAAAGCTCTGGATGTCTAATTTCCAACGCAATTGGAATCGCGCCATTTGGACTCTTGTAGCTCCAGAAATTCCATTTTGAGTGCAGAGAGGTCAGAATCCAACAGCATCAGCAGTCCTTTTTCAGCCTGAATCAGATTTTTGCTCAGCTCCCTCAATTTCAGCCAGAAAATACCTGAAATTACAGAAAAACACACAAACTCATAGTAAAGTCCAGAAATATGAATTTTGCCTAGAAACTAATGAGAATAAACTAAAAACTAACTAAAATATACTAAAATCTATGTGAATATAACCCCAAAAAGCGTATAAAATATCCGCTCATCAGTGAGCATAAAACCCAAGAATTTGCTAGCTTCTACTGCGAAGGTGCATTTTGCAGGATTGAGTCGCATGCCATGCCTTCTTATAGTTTCGAAAACTTAGGTCAGGTCGGACAACAGCGTCTCTTCACTTTGTGTCTTTATTAACATGTCGTCCACATAGACTTCCATGATTTTTCCGATGTGATCCGTAAAGATCTTATTCATTAATCTCTGATAAGTTGCTCCCGCATTTTTAAGATCAAAAGGCATGACGATGTAGCAGTATTTTGCTTTTGGGGTTAAGAATGAAGTTTTTTCTTGGTCGGGTGGATACATTGGGATTTGGTTGTATCCCGAATATGCGTCCATAAACGAGAGGTATTTATATCCCGAGGAGGCATCTACCAGAGCGTCAATACTTGGGAGTGGATGAGGATCTTTTGGGCAGGCTTTGTTGAGATCAGTGTAGTCGGTGCACATTCACCACTTCCCATTTGATTTTTTCTCTTATGAATCCTGCCTCCAGTAGAGCTTGTACCTGCTCTTCCACAGCTTGGGATCATTCTGGCCTGAGCTTTCTTTGCCTCTGTTGTACTGGCCGAGATCCTGGGTAGACCGCCAAATTGTGGCACATTAATTTGGGGTCTATGCCCGACATGTCTGCAGCCTTCCATGCAAAGAGGTCGACATTATCTCGTAAGAACTGTACGAGTGATTCTTTTATGTCTCCTTTTAGGATTTTACCAATATTGGTTGTTTTGTCCGGGATATCTTCGATCTGGACTTTCTCTACTTCACCTTCGGGTTGTGGGCGGAGTTCTTCCCGCCTCTGAACTCCACCGAGTTCGATTGTGTGGAATTCTTCTCCTCTGCCTCTGAGGTTTAGATTTTCGTTGTAACAACGACGCGCCGTCTTCTGGTCTGCTTTTATTGTAGCTACCCCTTCCGCAGTTGGAAATTTCATGCATAGATGTAAAGTCGAGACTATTGCGCCGAGCTGATTCAATGTTGTCTGATCTATTAAGGCGTTGTAGGCAGAACTCATGTCGACCACGATGTAGTCTATCTTGAGTGTTCTTGATTGGTTTCCTTTTTCGAAGGTTGTATGTAGTGAGATGTATCCAAGTGGTTGCACTGGGGTGTCTCCCAGTCCAAACAGGCTGTTCGGATATGCTCTAAGTTCTTTTTCTTCCAGGCTGAGCTTGTCGAAGACAGTTTTGAATAAGATGTTGGCAGAGCTCCCTTGGTCTATCAGTGTGCGGTGGAGATTTACATTTGCCAGTATGATGGTGATGACCATGGGATCGTCGTGTCCTAAGATGATACCAGATGCGTCTTCTTTGGTGAAAGTAATTGCAGGGATGTCGGGTGCTTCCTGCTTTCCCTCAACATGATATACTTCTTTAAGATATCTTTTGCGAGATGATTTGGAGATTCCTCCTACTGCAAACCCTCCGTGTATCATATGGTCGTGTCTTTCTGGTGTACGAGGTGATCGCTCAGTTCATCTGACATCTTCGTCCATTCTTCTTTTTCTTTGCTCATCGTCCCAGGTGGCCAGATACCGATCTAATTTCCCTTCTCTTACTAGTTTTTCTATGACATTCTTTAAGTCAAAACATTCGTTGGTGGAATGCCCACAGATTCGATGGTATTCACAATATTCGGTCCGATTTCCTCCTTCTTTTTTGCCTTTGAGTGGTCGAGCTGGGGGTATTTTCTCAGTGTGACAGACTTCTCTATAGACATCCACAAGGGACACCTGAAGAAGGGTGTAATTGTGATATTTTTTTAATTTTCCCCATGTCGATCTTCCTTGTTTTTGGACTCTTTATCCTTATCCCGGGAGGGATAGGTGAATCCGGATTTTGAGGTCTCCCCGAGTCGAGAGTTTTCCTCCATGTTGATGTACTTCTCTGCTCGTTCTTACACTTTGTTCAGAGATATGGGGTGTTTTTTCGATATAGATTGACTAAAAGGTCCCTCTCGCAGGCCATTGATGAGGCCCATAATGGCGGCCTCTGTTGGTAGGCTTTGTATGTCCAGGCATGTTTTGTTGAGTCTTTCCATGAAGTTGCGAAGAATTTTCCGATCTCCTTGCTTGATTCCTAATAGACTTTGGGCGTGTTTAGCTTTATCTTTTTGGATGGAGAATCTGGCCAAAAACTTCTTGGCTAAGTCGTCGAAGCTTGAGATGGACCTAGGAGGTAGATTGTCAAACCATTTAATTGCTGACTTTGTTAAAGTAGTTGGAAAGGCTTTGCAGCGAACTGCATCTGAGGCGTCGTGAGGTACATTCTACTTCTGAAATTGCTGAGATGATGGCCGGGATCTGTAGTGCCATCGTACAAAGTCATATCCGGGAGTTTAAAGTATTTTGGGATTTCGGTCTTTATGATTTCCTTGGTAAATGGATCTTGGTCCTTACGGGAGCTATTCTCATTCGAGGATCGATTAGCTTTGGCCTTGAGATCGGCTTCGATTTTTTGGAGTTTATCCTCCAATTCCCAGCGTCGTCTTATTTCCCTTTGTAGGTTTTTCTCAGCTTCTCGTTGATGCTCCGCCTCTTTTTCGAGTTGCTTTAAGCAATCTTGAAGTGCCTCCATGGCTCCCACAGTTGATGAATCGTTGTTTTCGTTAGGTTGAGGAGTATCTTTTGGTGTAGTGTCCGCGTTCTTGTGCGGCGTTCTATCTTCCAGATCCGAATCGTGGTCGTTGTCATGGTCGTCCGCCATGGTGATGGGATGACTTCCAGGTTACCCGGCAACGGCGCCAATGTTTCAAGGGTTACCTGAAACTGTAGGTCGATCTCGGATGAGATTTTCTGTACCGGTCGGAGCTTACGTGTCCGACTGGTGGGTGGCGACCGGAGCTGTCGTACCTGACTTGTTGGACCGGCTGCGCTGCTGATCCTTTGTCACCGGAGGGTGGTGGTACCTGCAAGGGACTCCGATGCTTAAGTTAGCAAGGGTATTAAGCAGGTTTTTAGTAGAATCAGAGTATGAGTTATACCTGGGTGCTCCAGTATATTTATAATGGTGTAGAGTGACCTTTTTAGATAAGATAAGTTAGTTATCTTATCTTTATCTTTTAAGCGAGGTCATCTTATCTTCTGGGGAGCTGCCCTTATCTTTCTAGGCTTTAACTACCTTTAGATTGGACTGTGTCCCTTCATTTGGGCCTGTTTGGGCCCTTCATGTCGAATTGGCCGAACTCTTTTAAAGAAGAGGTCGGGGGGTCCTGACCTGAAGAGGTCGGTCGCCTTGTCGCTAAACATTCCGGGTCGGATAGCTCGACCCAGGGTATGAACAACAGGTTCTGCAGCGTTTCCTGGATGAGGCTTCGATTGTTGCCCCCTGGTTTGGTGCTGGCTAGCTTTGAGAGTGCATCAGCTCGGGCGTTATGTTCGCGGGGTATGTGGCGGACCTCATATTCCCCGAGTTGTTCGAGCTGTTCCTTGGTTTTATCCAAGTACTTTTTCACGGTGGGGTCCTTGGCTTGGTAGCTCCCTACTATTTGTGAAGTGACCACCTGTGAGTCGCTGTAGATGATGAGTTTTTTAGCTCCGACCTCTTTAGCCAGCTTCAAACTAGCTAGTAGTGCCTCATACTCAGCTTAGTTGTTTGAGGCAGGGAACCCAAATTTGAGGGAAAGTTTGATTTGGGTTCCCTGATCGCTTTCAAGTATCACGCCCGCGCCGCTTCCGTTTTTGTTTGAGGAGCTATCTACATAGAGATTCTATTTTGTAGGGGATTCCGGGGTGTCTGTAAATTCTGCAACGAAGTCGGCCAAATATTGGGATTTGATGGCTGTCCGAGTTTCGTATTGAAGGTCAAATTCAGACAACTTGACTGCCCATTGTAAGATTCTTCCTGCTAAATTTATTTTCTGCAGAATGCCTTTTATTGGCTGATTGGTCCGAACCCTGATGCTGTGGGCTTGGAAATATGGGCAAAGTCGCCGAGATGTTAAGATGAGAGCATAGGCAAATTTTTCTATTTTTTGGTAGTTCAGCTCGGATCCTTGTAATGCTTTGCTGATGAAGTATACGGGTTGTTGCCAACTGTCATCTTCTCGGACAAATGCTAAGGCTACTGCCCGACTTCCTATCGCGAGGTACAATATGAGTGGTTCTCCCTCCCGTGGCCGAGTTAGGATAGGTGGGTATCCCAGGAATCTTTTGAAATCTTGGAAGGCTTGTTCGCACTCAGTGGTCCATTCAAAATTTTTTCCTTTCCTTAGAGTGGTGTAGAAGGGGAGAGATCTTATTGCCGATCCGACTAAAAATCTGGACAAGGCTGTTGTTCCGAGGGTTACCTGAAACTGGAGGTCGATCTCGGATGAGATCTTCTGTACTGGTCGGAGATGACGTGTCCGACTGGCTGGTGGTGGCCGGAGCTGTTGTGTCCGACTTATTGGACTTGCTGCACCGCTGATCCTTGGCCACCGGAAGGTGGGGGGTACCTGCAAGAGACTCCGATGCTTAAGTTAGCACGGGTATTAAGCAGGTTTTATGTCGAATCAGAGTATGAGTTATACCTGGGTGCTCCAGTGTATTTATAGTAGTGTCGGCTGACCTTTCTGATAAGATAAGTTAGTTATCTTATCTTATCTTATCTTTATCTTGAATGAAGTCAGCTTATCTTTAAGGGAACCGCCTTTATCTCTGTAGGCTTGAACTGCCTTTGGATTTGGGTCGTGTTCCTCCATTTGGGCCCTTTACTGGGCTCTCATGTCGATTTGGCAGATCTCTTTAAGAAGAGGTCGGATAATTGGACCTGAAGAGGTTAGTCGTTTTGCCACCAATCATCCCGGGTCGGACAGTTCGACCCAGGGTATGAACAGTGCCCCTGCTTGAGCTCAGTCTTCTTTTCTGAGGTCGAGTTCTTGACTTCGGTCCTTCTCTAATGAAGCCGAACTCAAGCATTTTGTCGATTTCCTCTGTAGAAGCTTTTGAATGTAGAACATTTTTCCTCTAAAAGTGCGCGCTTTTATATCGGTGCTGTTTTGGGAATGCAAGCGGTTTTAATATCCGCATTTAATTGGCATTTAATTGCCCCGTTTCCCCTAACTTCTCTATTTTTTTTGAATTTTGCACTCAGGAAAACGGTTTCTCTCCTTCGCCCTTTTCGTAACTTCTTCACATTTCTTCTTTCACTCTCTCGCTTTCTGTCTTTCGCTTGTGCTTCTGCTTTCGTCGCTTGGCATTTTTTCTGGGCAGCCTTTGTCTCTGCGCTTCCTCTCTTCCTCGCAACTTCTTCCGTCTCCAGGTTAGTCCCATTTCATATTTTCCTCGTTTGTTTTTGTCTTTGCGATGGTTTTCCTTTTGATCTTCTTTTTGGAGAAAGTTTGGATCTTTCCGTTTTTTATCATGCTTGACTTGTTGCATGCTCTGAAATTTCTTTTTTTTTGGTGCGAATCTTTTTCTTGTTGCTTGAATCTTTTTCTTTTGCATGTTGCCGCCGTCTCTGTTTGTGCCTTGGCTGATGATTTTTTTCTTGATTTCAAAAGAAAGTTTGCGTCTTTGCTGCTTGGTCTTTTTTGACATTTCTGATATACTGTAGAAGTAGTGTTTTTTGCTGGTAAACTATAAAAGTGTGGTCCTTTGCGTTTTTGCTTCCTTTGTTTTCTTTTTGGATTTTGTTTTGATGAGTGCTGGGATGTAAGCCGTAGAAATAACTTGAAAATCTTGCTTGTTTACTGCCTCCAAGGGATGCCCCAAGACCTTTGTCTTGAGTCTTGGGGTTTTCCCTTTTTGTTTATCCGCCCGTCGAGATGTTTTGCCCTCTGTCCGAGATATTTTTGTATAATCCATTCTTCCTTTCTTTTTGTAGGATTTAGTTGACCTCATGTCTTCCCGAAATAACGTAACAGAAATGCCTTCCCAGGTTCCCGCGGGTATGGCTGATTGGGTGGACTCCATGGTTCTTATGTGTGTCTCGCTGGTTGATTCCGAATTTTGTACTCAGCTTAGGCAGTTTCACAGTGTCTGTAGTAATTCTGGTGATGAGAAGAATTATGAACTTGTCCCTCCCTCTTCTGACGAGAGAGTCTGTTTTTCGACTCGAGTTGTTGACAATCGCCCCTTCTTTTATGCTTACGATTTTTTCTTTGGTCAACTGGGTATTACTCTTCCTTTTACTCCATTTGAAACCGACTTGTTATGGTCTTGTAATGTTGCCCCTTCTCAACTTCACCCCAACTCCTGGGGTTTTATAAAAATTTTCCAGTTGCTGTGTGACGGTTTTGGTATTCCTGCTTCCCAATCTCTCTTTTTCTATTTGTTTGTTTTGACTAAGCCCGGTGTGGTAAAAAAGAAGTCAGCTTAGGTTTCCTTTCGTTCTACCCAAGGAAAGAAAATTTTTTCCATGTTTGACGAGTCGTTCCGTGACTTTAAGAACTACTTTTTCAAGGTCTGAGCTGTTGAAGGAGCTCGACCCTTTTTTCTGGATGAAAATGACGAACCTGCCTTTCCCTTGGAATGGCAAAAAGACATGAGGGTCTCCCGGTATTCATGGGAGATGTTGGATGAGGCTGAGCGGGCCTTTGTGACTATCTTGGAAGAACGCTGGGGTCAACCTCCCCATCTTGACACAAAAGAAATTCCTAACCAATCCTTCTCTTCTTCAATCTAAACTGGGTATCTTGTGTTTCTTTTATGATTTTGTTTATGTGGCTTGTAGCTGTCTTTTCCGACTTGTCCGACTTGTAGCTGAGTTTTCTGTTTTGTTTTGCAGAGGCAATGAAGAATAATGAATCCATGAAAGCTTATAAGAGGGTGCAGAGGGCGACTGCTGCCAGAAATGCTGCTGCCCTGGCGGCTGGGGAGGGATCTTCCCAAGTGCGCGGGAAGCCATTGGTGCAGAGTTCTGCCGGGGTGAAGAAGGTGATCCCTACTCCCCGAGTTCGTTTGGCAGATCCTCACATCACCTCTGCTGCCCCTTCGGTTGCTCCTCCCAATAAAAAACAAAAAACTGCTGAGCCTTTTGACCTCGATGCTCCTGATTTTAATGCTATTGAATTCGTGGATCAACAAATCGGCCCCTACGGTGCTCTTTCCATGGACGATGTGTCCATCCTTCATCACTTGGATTTTATGGCTCGAAATCATGTTAAGATGGCGTACATGTCGGCTGCCATATATCGGACTGCTCAGAATCTCCCTCTCCATGCTACTAAGGCATTTATGGAAGAGGCGAAACAAGAATTCGACCGGATGAAGGGATTGAAGGAGGAGCTTGAGGTGAAGGTGGCTAAGCTGGAAAAAGACTTGGAGAACGAGAAGGCGAGTTCTGAAGCGCTGGCTGCTTCTTTGAGGTTGGCTGAAGACGCAGCCTTGATGCATAAGGATAGCTATGTTACATCCTATAGGGAGGGGAGGCGCCTGAGAGAGGAGCTTGACAATGCCCGGGAAGACTATGCTGAGCTCCAAGGTCATCTCGTTGGCAGCGTGACTGCTGCTTATGAGAACTTGAGAGAACAAGTTCGAATCATTGCTCCCGAGGCCGATCTTACCCTCTTTAGCTTGGATAATATTGTCAGGGATGGCAAGATTGTCCCTGATGATGAGGGTGATGACGATGAGGTGGTTCATCCCCCTGTGTTTTCTACCAAGGTGCCGACTTCTTCCGCTCCTCCAGTTGGGCCTGAGTTGGATTGCCATATCCTGAACCGGGAGGATGGTACTGTAGATACGGTGCCGATTCAGACTCGCCCCCCTCTCCTTGTTCTGACGCAGTCAAGAAGGCTCCTGATGCTGCCGAGAAGGCTTCTGATGCTTGTTGATCTTTTTCTTTAAAGTAGTTGGCCCGGCTTGTGGGCATTTGGAAACTTTTTATTTTATTGCTGACATTTCTTAGTTGCTTTTCTAGCAACTTTTTATTTTTGAAAAACAAACAATTAGCTTGCCGTCTTTTGGATAGTAAGTGTTGGTGGACTTTCGAAGCCTTATGACTCTGTAAAGAACAGGTTTTTTGGCCAGGCTTCCTTCTGCCAATGCTGACATCTTGCAGCCCGACCTCCTTGGGTTTTTGTTGTGTAGCTTGAATCTCCGTAGTTGTAGGGGTCTGACTTGTTTGGTTTTCTCGCTTTGTGTGTGTTCTTTAGCGCTCTATAACCGATTTCTTTGCGTTGGTCCCCTGCTAAACTCTTGGACCTTTGTCAGGTCTCTTTCGTAGATTACTTTTTACGATCTTCTCGTTTGTAGGAGATCGACTTCGTTAGGTCGACCTTTTCCAGGTTATTTTCGTAATCCTCTTTCTTGGACCTTTGTTAGGTCTCTTTCAGGGATTACTTTCAGTAGTAGGAGTCCGACTTGGTTGTATCGGTCTCCTTTAAGTTATTTTTTGTAATCCTCTTTCTTGGACCTTTGTCAGGTCTCTTTCAGGGATTACTTTTATAACTTTTTAGTAGTAGGAGTCCGACTTCATTATATCAGTCTCCTTTAAGTTATTTTTGTAATCCTCTTTCTTGGACCTTTGTCAGGTCTCTTTCAGGGATTACTTTTATAACTTTTTAGTAGTAGGAGTCCGACTTCATTATATCGGTCTCCTTTAAGTTATTTTTGTAATCCTCTTTCTTGGATCTTTGTCAGATCTCTTTCAGGGATTACTTTTATAACTTTTTAGTAGTAGGAGTCCGACTTCATTATATCGGTCTCCTTTAAGTTATTTTTGTAATCCTCTTTCTTGGATCTTTGTCAGATCTCTTTCAGGGATTACTTTTATAACTTTTTAGTAGTAGGAGTCCGACTTCATTATATCGGTCTCCTTTAAGTTATTTGTAGTCCTCTTTCTTGGATCCTTGTCAGATCTCTTTCAGGGACTACTTTGATAACTTTCCATTTTGGGCTGACTTTGTCATGTCGAGCCCTTCTAAGTTAAAGTAATCCTCTTTAATAGGGTTGGCCAGACCTCTTTCCAGGGTTTACTTATAACTTGGGTTGACTTGGTCCGACTTCTCAACGTCGGCCAGTCTTTAAGTTATTATTTTAGCAATCCGTAAGACCTCGTCAGGTTTTTTTTTAGATCACTTTCGATAACTTCTTACATTATTCTGTGTTCATCTTTGCCGATTTGTAGAAAGTGGTTGTCATCTCTAGATCGTCCTTTGGGTGAATCGCGTTTTCACCTTTATCGGACGGTTGTCTTTATCGTGATCGTGCAGTGAAATTGTTTTTCACTTTCTGCCGATCTGTTGCTTTATAATCGGACGATGAATGCTTTAGATTAATGTGTCTTGAAATCTTTGTAGAGTATCTTTAAATATATTTTATTTAAAGGGAAAGTGCAAATATATACATATAGGATTGTCTGAGTCTCAACTTGGTGCCTCGTTAAAAAACTTTTTCAGGAAAAAGAGTGCATCCAATGTTGAGATCTTTTATCTTTTCTGAGGTTGCAGGCGTGCCATGACCTGGGAAGCTCTCGTCCATCGAGTTCAGACAGTCTGTAGTAGCCCTTTCCAAGTACTTCTACAACTCGGTAGGGTCCTTTCCAGTTTGCTGCCAGCTTTCCCTCTCCTAGTCGAGTTGTTCCGATATCATTTCGGATTAGGATGAGATCATTTTCTATGAAACTTCTCGGCACTACTTTTTGATTATATCTGGAAGCCATTCGGCGTTTTAGAGCTTCTTCCCTGATCCGAGCTCTTTCTTGGATTTCGGGTAACAAGTCGAGCTCTTCTCTCTGAAGTTGGAAGTTTGCTTCCTCATTGTAGTGAACTATTCTGGGCGACCCTTCCTCAATCTCTATTGGAATCATCGCCTCTGTTCCGTATGCTAATCGGAAGGGGGATTCCTTCGTGGTGGAATGTGGCATTGTTCGATATGCCCACAGGACCTGTGGGAGCTCTTCTGCCCAGGCTCCCTTTGCATCTTGTAATCTCCGTTTTAATCCGGCCAATATGACTTTGTTAGCAGCTTCGGCCTGCCCATTGGCTTGTGGATGTTCGACGGAGGTGTACTGGTGCTTTATATTCAAGTCGGCTACTAGTTTTCTGAAGCTTGTATCTGTGAATTGGGTGCCATTGTCTGTGGTTATTGAATATGGAACCCCGAATCTTGTGACAATATTTCGATATAAGAATTTCCAGCTTCTTTGAGCGGTGGCATTGGCTAAGGGCTTTGCCTCGATCCACTTTGTAAAGTAATCTACTCCCACTATGAGAAATTTAACTTGTCCTGATCCCTGTGGGAAGGGGCCGAGAAGATCGAGTCCCCATTTTGCAAACGGCCAAGGCGAAGTCACGCTGATGAGCTCTTCTGGCGGGGCGATGTGAAAGTTGGCATGTTTTTGACATGGTGGACATGTCTTTACAAATTCTGTGGCTTCTTTCTGTAGAGTTGGCCAATAAAATCCCGCCTGGAGTACTTTTTTGGCGAGAGCTCGTGCTCCGAGATGATTGCCACAAATGTCGCCGTGTATTTCTTCTAGCACTTCCCTTGTGTTGGAGGTCGGCACGCATTTTAGTAAAGGTATTGAGATTCCTCTTTTATACAGGATGTTGTTTATGATGGTGTAGTACTGTGCCCCCCTTTTTAACTTCTTTGCCTCTTTTTCTTCTGCGGGGAGTGTTCCTTCTTTGAGGTAGTTGATTATGGGGGTCATCCATCCTTGGTCCTGACTTGTTATGGCCAGGACTTTTTCCTCTTCCGAGATTGACGGGTTTTGTAACATTTCCTGGATGAGGCTTCTATTGTTGCCCCCTGGTTTGGTGCTGGCTAGTTTTGAGAGTGCATCAGCTCGGGCATTTTGTTCGCGGGGTATGTGGCAGATCTTATATTCCCCGATTTGTCCGAGTAGTTCCTTGGTTTTATCCAAATATTTTTTCATGGTGGGGTCTTTGGCTTGGTAGCTCCCTGTTATTTGTGATGTGACCACTTGTGAATCGCTGTAAATGTTGAGTTTTTGAGCTCCGACCTCTTTAGCCAGCTTCAAACCAGCTAATAATGCTTCATATTCTGCTTGGTTATTGGAGGCCGGGAACCCGAACTTGAGGGAGAGCTCAACTTGGGTTCCTTGGTTGCTTTCTATTATCACGCCTGCACCGCTTCCAGTTTTATTTGAGGAACCGTCCACGTAGAGATTCCATTCTGTGGGAGTTTCCAGGGTATCCGTGAATTCTGCGATGAAGTCGGCCAAATACTTTGATTTGATGGCCGTCCGAGCTTCATATTGGAGGTCGAATTCTGACAACTCGACTGCCCATTATAGAATTTTACCTGCTAAATATGTTTTCTGCAATATTCCTTTTATGGGCTGGTTAGTTCTAACCTTAATGGTGTGAGCCTGAAAGTACGGGCGGAGTCGTCGAGATGTTAGGATGAGAGTATAGGCAAATTTTTCTATTTTCTGGTAGTTCAGCTCGGATCCCTGTAGTGCTTTGCTAATGAAGTAGACGGGTTGTTGCCCATTTTCGTCTTCTCTGACTAGTGCTGAGGCTATCGCCCGGCTTCCTACTGCGAGATATAATATGAGTGGTTCTCCTTCTCGTGGTCGAGATAGGATAGGTGGCCGTCCTAAGAACTCCTTGAAGTCTCGGAAAGCTTGCTCACATTCTGTCGTCCATTCGAACTGTCTTCCCTTTCTTAAAGTAGCATAGAAGGGGAGAGATCTTATCGCAGCTCCTGCTAAGAATCGGGATAGGGCGGCCAATCTCCCGTTGAGTTGTTGTACTTCTTTGACACAGGTTGGGCTCTTCATGTTGAGTATAGCTTGACATTTGTCTGGATTTACTTCAATTCCCCTTTGTGTGAGCATGAAACCCAAGAATTTGCCTGCTTCGACTGCGAAGGTGCATTTTGCGGGGTTGAGTCGCATGTTATGCTTCCTTATAGTGTCAAACACTTGAGCTAGGTCGGACAATAATGTATCTTCGCTTTGTAATTTTATCAACATGTCGTCAACATAGACTTCCATGTTTTTTCCGATGTGATCTGAGAAGACTTTATTCATTAGCCTTTGATAAGTAGCTCCCGCGTTCTTGAGACCGAAAGGCATCACGATGTAGCAGTAGTTCGCCTTTGGTGTTAAGAACGAGGTCTTTTCTTGATCTAGTGGATGCATGGGGATTTGGTTGTATCCCGAATAGGCATCCATAAACGAGAGGTATCTATATCCGGAGGAGGCATCTACCAGAGTGTCAATACTTGGGAGTGGGTATGGATCTTTTGGGCAGGCTTTGTTGAGATCGGTATAATCGGTACACATGCGCCACTTCCCGTTTGATTTTTTCACCAAGACGACGTTGGCTAGCCATAGTGGGTACTTCACTTCTCTTATGAATCCTGCCTCCAGTAATGTTTGTACTTGTTCTTCCACAGCTTGGAATCGTTCTGGTCCGAGTTTTCTTCGCTTCTGCTACACCGACCGAGATCCTGGATAGACCGCCAACTTGTGGCACATTAGCTTAGGGTCTATGCCTGGCATGTCTGCGCCTTTCCATGCGAAGAGGTTGACATTATCTCGTAAGAATTGTATCAGTAATTCCTTTGAATCTCTTCTTAGGACCGTGCCGATATTAGTCGTTTTGTCCGAGGTGTCTCCAATCTGAACCTTCTCTACCTCACCTTCTGGGTGCGGACGGAGCTCTTCTCGACGCTGAGCTCTGCCAAGCTCAATTGTATGAAACTCTTCTCCTCTGCCTTTGAGGTTTAAGCTCTCGTTATAACAGCAACGTGCCATCTTTTGATCTGCTTTTATCGTGGCTATCCCCTCTACAGTTGGGAATTTCATGCATAGATGCGGAGTCGAGACTATTGCGCCAAGTTGATTGAGTGTTGTCCGACCTATGAGAGCATTGTAGGCCGAACTTACGTCGACCACAATGTAGTCTATTTTGAGGGTCCTAGATTGGTTCCCTTTTCCAAAAGTAGTGTGTAGCGATACGTATCCCAGCGGTTGTATCGGAGTGTCTCCTAGTCCAAACAGATTGTTTGGGTATGCTCTAAGTTCCTTTTCGTCTAAACCGAGCTTGTCGAAGGCTGTTTTGAATAAGATGTCAGCAGAACTCCCTTGGTCTACTAGTGTGCAGTGTAGATTGGCGTTTTCCAGTATAATAGTGATAACCATGGGATCGTCGTGTCCCGAGATGATGCCGGATGCGTCCTCTTTAGTAAATGTTATCGCCGGGATGTCGGGTGCTTCCTCCTTTCCCTCAACATGATATACTTCTTTGAGATATCTCTTTCGGGATGATTTGGAGATCCCACCTCCCGCGAATCCACCGTGTATCATGTGGACGTGTCTTTCTGGTGTCCGAGGTGACCGTTCAACTCGTCCATCATCTTCTTCTCTCCGTCTTTTTCTTTGGTCATCATCCCGGGTGGCCAGAAATCGATCTAATTTTCCTTCTCTTACCAATTTTTCTATGATATTTTTCAAGTCGAAGCACTCGTTGGTAGAGTGCCCTCGAATTCGATGGTATTCACGATATTCCTTCCGGTTTCCTCCTCCCCTTTTACCTTTGAGTGGCCGCGTTGGGGGGATTTTTTCTGTATGGTAGACTTCTTTGTACACGTCGACCAGGGATGCTTTTAGAGGAGTATAGTTGTGGTATTTTTTGATTTTCTCACCCTGTCGATCTTCTTTCCTTTTGGGGTCCTTGTCTTTGTCTCGGTAGGAGGCCCTAGATTTTGAGATTTCCCCGAGCCAAGCGTTCTCTTCCATGTTGATGTATTTTTCTACTCGCTCCTGGACTTCGTCTAAGGAGGTAGGATACTTTTTTGATATAGATTGGCTGAAAGGTCCCTCTCGTAAGCCATTGATAAGCCCCATGATGGTGGCCTCTATTGGTAAACTTTGTATGTTCATGCATGTTTTGTTGAATCTTTCCATGTAGTTGCGGAGGCTCTCCCGATCTCCTTGCTTGATCCCTAGTAAGCTGGGTGCGTGCTTGGCCTTATCTTTCTGGATGGAGAATCTGGCCAGGAACTTTTTGGCCAGGTTGTCGAAGTTTGAGATAGACTTCGGAGGTAAGTTTTCGAACCATCTGATCGCCGTATTCGTGAGAGTTGTTGGAAAAGCTTTGCAGCGAACGGCATCTGAGGCATCGGTAAGGTACATTCTGCTTCTGAAATTGCTGAGATGATGGTTGGGATCTGTAGTGCCATCATACAAAACCATATCCGGGAGCTTGAAATCCTTTGGGATTTTGGTCTTCATGATTTCCCTGGTGAATGGATCATGTTCTTTGCGTGAATTTTCCTCAGGAGTGATCCGAGGAGCTTTTGATTTGAGGTCGGCCTCCAATTGCTGTAGTTTTTCTTCTAGTTCTCGACATCGCCGTACCTCTCTTTGTAGATCCTTTCCGATCTCCCGTTGTTGTTGGGTTTCTTTCTCGAGTTGCTTTAAGCAATCTTGAAATGCTTCCATGGCTCCCGGATTTGGTGAGTTTTTGTCCCCGTTGGATTCCGGAGTATCCTTTAGCGTAGTGTCCGCGTTCTTGTACGGTGTTCTGTTCTCCAGATCCGAGTCGTGGTTGTTGTCATGGCCGTCCGCCATGGTTTTGGGATGACTTTCAGGTTCCCCGGCAACGGCGCCAATGTTCTGAGGGTTACCTGAAACTGGAGGTCGATCTCGGATGAGATCTTCCGTACTGGTCGGAGATGACGTGTCCGGCTGGCTGGTGGCGGCCGAAGCTGTTGTGTCCGACTTATTGGACTTGCTGCACTGCTGATCCTTGGCCACCGGAAGGTGGAGGGTACCTGCAAGAGATTTCGATGCTTAAGTTAGCACGGGTATTAAGCAGGTTTTATGTCGAATCAGAGTATGAGTTATACCTGGGTGCTCCAGTGTATTTATAGTAGTGTGGGCTGACCTTTCTGATAAGATAAGTTAGTTATCTTATCTTATCTTATCTTTATCTTGAGTGAAGTCAGCTTATCTTTAAGGGAACCGCCTTTATCTCTGTAGGCTTGAACTGCCTTTGGATTTGGGTCGTGTTCCTCCATTTGGGCCCTTTACTCGGCTCTCCTGTCGATTTGGCCGATCTCTTTAAGAAGAGGTTGGATAGTCGGACCTGAAGAGGTTTGTCGTTTTGCCACCAATCATCCCGGGTCGGACAGTTCGACCCAGGGTATGAACAGCTGCTAACCTTCCATTGAGTTGTTGTACCTCTTTGACACAAGTCGGGCTCTTCATGTCGAGTATGGCCCGGCATTTATCTAGAATTGCCTCGATTCCTCTTTGTGTGAGCATAAAACCCAGGAATTTGCCAGCTTCTACTGCGAATGTGCATTTTATAGGATTAAGTAGCATGACATGCCTTCTTATGGTGTCGAATACTTGGGCGAGATCGGATAGCAACGTCTCTTCACTTTATGTCTTTATTAACATGTCGTCCACATAAACTTCCATGATTTTTCCGATGTGATCCGTGAAGACTTTGTTCATTAATCTCTGGTAAGTAGCCCCTGTGTTTTTAAGTCCAAAAGGCATGACGATGTAGCAGTAGTTTGCTCTTGGAGTTAAGAATGAAGTTTTCTCTTGGTCGGGAGGGTACATCGGAATTTGATTGTATCCCAAATATGCATCCATAAACGAGAGGTACTTGTATCCAGAGGAGGCATCCACTAGGACATCGATACTTCGGAGTGGGTAAGGATCTTTTGGACAGGCTTTGTTGAGATCAGTGTAGTCGGTGCACATTCGCCACTTTCCATTTGATTTTTTCACCAAGACGACGTTAGCTAGCCATAGTGGGTACTTGACTTCTCTTATGAATCCTGCCTCCAGTAGAGCTTGTACCTGCTCTTCCACAGCTTGAGATCGTTATGGTCCGAGCTTTCTTCGTCTCTGTTGTACTGGCCGAGATCCTAGGTAGACCGCCAGCTTATGGCACATTAATTTAGGGTCTATGCCTGGCATGTCTGCTGCCTTTCACACAAAGAGGTCGACGTTATCTCGTAAGAACTATACGAGTGATTCTTTCATGTCTCCTTTTAAGATTGTACCAATATTGGTTGTTTTGTCCGGGATGTCTCCGATCTGGACTTTCTCTATTTCACCTTCGGGCTGCGGGCGGAGTTCTTCCCGCCTCTGAACTCCTCCGAGTTCGATTGTATGGAACTCTTCTCCTCTGCCTCTGAGGTTTAGACTTTCGTTGTAGCAGCGGCGTGTTGTTTTCTGGTCTGCTTTTATTGTAGCTATCCCTTCTGCAGTTGGGAATTTCATGCATAGATGTGGAGTCGAGACTATTGCGCCGAGCTGATTTAATGTTGTCCGACCTATTAAAGCGTTGTAGGCCGAACTTACGTCGACCACGATGTAGTCTATCTTAAGTGTCCGTGCCCGGCTTCCTTTTCCGAAGGTTGTGTGTAGTGAGACGTATCCAAGTGGTTGAACTGGGGTGTCTCCCAGTCCGAACAGGCTGTTCGGATATGCTCTGAGTTCCTTTTCTTCTAGGCCAAGCTTGTCAAAGGCAGTTTTGAATAAGATGTCAGCGGAGCTCCCTTGGTCTATCAGTGTGCGGTGGAGATTTGCGTTTGCCAGTATAATAATGATGACCATGGGATCGTCATGTCCTGAGATGATACCGGATGCGACTTCTTTGGTGAAAGTAATTGCGGGGATGTCGGGTGCTTCCTCCTTTCCCTCGACATGATATACTTCTTTAAGATATCTTTTGCGAGATGATTTGGAGATTCCTCCTCTCGCAAATCCGCCGTGTATCTTGTGGACATGTCTTTCTGGTGTACGAGGTGATCGCTCGGTTCGTCCGACATCTTCATCCCTTCTTCTTTTTCTTTGCTCATCGTCTCGAGTGGCCAAGTACCGATCTAATTTTCCTTCTCTTACTAGTTTTTCTATGACATTCTTTAAGTCAAAACATTCGTTGGTGGAATGCCCGCGGATTCGGTGGTATTCGCAATATTCAGACCGATTTCTTCCTCCTTTTTTGCCTTTGAGTGGTCAAGCTGGGGTATTTTTTCAGTATGGCAGACCTTTCTGTAGACATCCACAAGGGACACCCGAAGAGGGGTGTAATTGTGGTATTTTTTGATTTTTTCCCCATGTCGATCTTCTTTCTTTTTGGACTCTTTATCCTTATCTCGAGAGGAGTATGTGGATCCGAATTTTGAAGTCTCTCCTAGTTGAGAGTTCTCCTCCATGTTGATGTACTTCTCTGCCCGTTCTTGCACTTTATTCAGAGATGTGGGGTGTTTTTTCGATATAGATTGGCTAAAAGGTCCCTCTCGTAAGCCATTGATGAGGCCCATAATGGCGGCCTCTGTTGATAGGCTTTGTATGTCCAGGCATGTTTTGTTGAATCTTTCCATGTAGTTGCGAAGACTTTCCCGATCTCCTTGCCTGATTTCCAATAAACTTGGGGCGTGCTTAGCCTTGTCTTTTTGGATGGAGAATCTGGCTAAAAACTTCTTGGCTAAGTCATCGAAGCTTGAGATGGACCTAGGAGGTAGATTGTCGAACCATCTAATTGCTGTCTTTGTTAAAGTAGTTGGAAAGGCTTTGCAGCGAACTGCATCTGAGGCATCGGTGAGGTACATTCTACTTCTGAAATTGCTGAGATGATGGCCGGGATCTGTAGTCCCATCATACAGAGTCATGTCGGGAAGTTTGAAGTCTCTTGGGATTTTAGCCTTCATGATCTCTTTGGTGAACGGATCTTGGTCTTTACGAGAGTCATCTTCGTGACTTGATCGAGTAGTCTTGGTTTTGAGATCGGCTTCGAGTTTTAGGAGCTTGTCCTCTATCTCACGGCGTCGCCTAACTTCCCTTCGTAAGTCTCTCTCAGCTTTTCGTTGATGCTCCATCTCCTTTTTGAGTTGCTTCACGCGATCTTGAAGTGCCTCCACGGCTCCCATATTCAGTGAATTGTTGTCTTTGTTAGGTTGAGGAGTATCTTTTGGTGTAGTGTCCACGTTTTTGTGTGGTGTTCTATCCTCTATATCCGAATCGTGGTCGTTGTCATGGTCGTCTGCCATGGTGGTGGGATGACTTCTAGGTTCCCCGGCAACGACGCCAATGTTCCGAGGGTTACCTGAAATGGTAAGTCGATCTCGGACGAGATCTTCTGTCCTGGTTGGCAGTGACGTGTCCGGCTGGTGAGTGGCGGCCGGAGTTGTTGTGTCCGACTTGTTGGACAGGCTGTGCTGCTGATCCTTCGCCACCGGAGGGTGGGGGTACCTGCAAGGGACTCCGATGCTTAAGTTAGCAAGGGTATTGAACAGGTTTTTTGTAGAATCAGAGTATGAGTTATACCTGGGAGCTCTAGTGTATTTATAATGGTGTAGAGTGACCTGATAAGATAAGTTAGTTATCTTTATCTTATCTTTAGGTGGGGTCATCTTATCTTTAAGGGAACCACCCTTATCTCTATAGACTTTGAGCCGCCTTTGGATTGGAGTCGTATTCCTCTATTTGGGCCCTTTATTGGGCTTTCCTGGCAATTTGGCCGAGCTCTTTGAGAAGAGGTCAGATAGTCTGATCTGAAGAGGTCGGTCACCTTGTCGCTAAACATCCCGGGTCGGATAGCTCGACCCAGGGTATGAACAGTAATCTTGTCATATTCAAGAATCTGAATACTAGAAGAATTGTGCCATGCCAGTCTTAGACATCAAGAAGACCAAGAGTCCGTTTTAAAAATAGTAGTGCTGAAAGGGCAACAATTCACAAGGCCTATTGAGCTAAGACAGGACAACAAGAAGCCCAATAAAGCTTTTCAAATTTAATGGGAGACATAATTTTTATTAATTTTCGAAATTTTTAGTCATTTAACTTTAATTTGTTTTGCCGTTAGAGTTTGTTGGAAGATTTGATTTACTTCTGATTTACTTAGTAGAAATTTTAGGGATTTTAAATTTAAATCAAATCTGATCTAATCCAATAAGATCAAATCTGATTTAAATTAGTTATCTTATCTTATCTTTTAGTTAGTTTGTTAGGGGTCTATTTAAACACCTTTGGTGAGACAATTTACACAACTTTGATGAATAAAATTTTTTAGTGCTTTATGCACGTTTTTTTAGTGTGATTAAGTGAGCTGAGTGATTTACTTCGCTTGTTACATGGAGAAGATTGAGTGATTCAATTTTCATCCCTCTGATCTAGCTTCGACAAGAGTGCATTAGTATCATTGAATTCCACGGAGTCCTTAGTTTCTCATACACCTAACCATAAAATTCCTAGTGTTTTTATATCAACTTTTCCATGCTTTGTAGATTCAATGGTCAATTATGGAGGCATTAATATGGAGGAAAAGGAAGAGAGACTACATACTTTGGACAAGATATTGAATGTATGGTTGGAAAGATTGAACTTGCACACACGAGGGACATACCCATAATTCAGTGGATAGAGCAGAGCTATCAAACCACAGTATTTGAACTAGGAGATTGGGTTTGGATTCCTTGGAGGGAAAAAGAGCTCCTCATTCAAGATTCAAGGATGAATCTTTTTGAAGAGGGAGAGGATGATACGTGGTCAGGAGGGCATTTTCGTCATCTTAGAGCTAAGTGGGCAAAATGGTAATCTTGTCATATTCAAAGATCTGAATACCAGAAGAACTATGCCATGCTAGTCTTAGACATCAAGAAAACCAAGAATCCGTCTCAAAAATAGTAGTGCTGAAAGGACAATAATTCATAAGGCCCATTGGGCTAAGGCGTGACAACGAGAAGCCCAATAAAGCTTTTCAAATTCAATAGGAGGCATAGTTTTTATTAATTTTTGAATTTTTAGTCATTTAATTTTAATTTGTTTTGCTGTTAGAATTTGTTGGAAGATTTGATTTACTTTTGATTTTCTTAGTAGTATTTTTAAGGATTTTAAATTTAAATCAAATCTGATCTAATCTAATCCAATAAGATCAAATCTGATTTAAATTAGTTATCTTATCTTATCTTTTAGCTAGTTTGTTAGGGGTCTATTTAAACACCTTTGGTGAGACAATTTACACAACTTTGATGAATAAAATTTCTTTAGTGCTTTATGCACGTTTTTTTAGTGTGCTTAAGTGAGGTGAGTGATTTGCTTCGCTTGTTGCATGGAGAAGATTGAGTGATTCAATTTTCATCCCTCTGATCTAGGTTGTCAAGGATAGGTTCTTTGAAGGTCTAGCAGGAAAAACCCTTCCGGGGGCCTAGGTTGCTAAGAACAAGTTTCTTAGAGGTCTAGTAGGAAAAATCCCATTTGTCTATCCTTTAATGTTTCTGTTGAGTCTTTTCTTCGTCTTTTTCTTATCCCTCTATCCTTCGTTCTAATTTTTTCTTATCATGGGATGATGATAATGATGATGTGGAACCTGCCACGATTGCTGATGATAGCGATAATGATATAGCAAGGAGTATTCCAGTTGGGATGATAGAGCATTTAGTTCGGAAACTCAGTAATACCCCCCACACTTTTCGACTTTAGACTTGGAGGCTATGACACAGCAGGGGTTACTTGATGTAGTATCTAGATTTGGGGCCAGAGATACATAGGATACATGAGGTCTAGCTAAGTTCCAAGTTGGTTAGCAATTTCAGGATAAAGAGGAGGTCATCTTAAGCATGAAGACTTATAGTATCCGCCATGGGGTTGAGTCCAAATTGCTGGAATCTGATCATGTCAAGTACCATAGAAAGTGTAAGGAGTTTGGCAACGGTTGCACATGCATGATTTGGATCACTCTTCACCAGTAGAAGGGTATTTGGGAGGTAAGACGGTACAATAGAACTCATATATGTCAGGTCACGTGTAACACCCTAATATTCAATCCTTATGCTCGAGTCATAAGTCAGTGATAATAAGGTGATACGACTCTCAAGGTGGATTTTTAATACATAGTTATAAGTATAATTGAACGGAGTATTTATCGAGAAGCCTGAAAAGGAGTGAAAATAAAATCGCGAAATCATAACACTCACGTATCGACAAAAGGAAGGTAAAGCGTGAACTGAGATGATATAAAGATAATGCCATCGAGAAGAATAAGATAAAACAAAATATAGATAGGTAACATAAATAATTAGCCACTAGTCACGACCCGCGAAGTTTAGGCCGGCTAGGATACAGTATAAAAGCAGTTTGACAACCATATCTCCTAATCTCTCCCAAAGGATACACAAGGGCCTCTATAGGCAAGTTTCCAAAAGGATTAAATACATAGCATGAGTTCTTTAAAAACAAAAGCGGAGAGAATCTAAGCAAAATGTAAATAAGAGATCTTAAAGGTCTTCGTCGTCTTTCAGACAAACCACAGCTCACTGCATAGCACCTGGACCTACATCTGAAAAATAAGAGATATATACGGAATAAGAACCCCCGACCCATGGGTTCCCAGTACGGTAAAAGTGCCAAATAAATATAATGCATTGTAATAAAAACTCACTAAGCATCCTAAACTTGCTTTCACCAAATATTCATCCTATATTCTCGCTAATCTATAAATAGGCAACTATCATAAGGGAATGCTAAATCTAATTCATATTCCTCATGCTTTCCAACTTTCTAACTCTCCGACAATTCACAATCAGAATTATAAACAAAACCATCCCCAACTATTCTATCTCAGCAATTCTATATCATTACCTCATATCCTCACCTGGAGCAAGTGAAATCACTTCACTGCGTCTACCCAGGGAAATTAAATTACCTCATTCAATAATCATCATTTTAAATTAATCATATCATTATTCCATTTCAACAAGAACAACCTTCAGTGTCAACTGATACCAGCATGAGAGACCTCTCAGTGGTACAAACATAAGTAATACAGACAAGTAATACACAATTAAAGTACAAGTAAACCAAGTAGCATTTAACCAGGTAGTATAGCATATATGTACAATTTAGCAATCCAAAACAAAATAGGTAAACCCAAACAAGTCAAACATATGCAAATGATGAATGCCTGCCCTATGACTGATGATATCATCTATCGGTTACAAAGCTAACCCGACATGTCCTGGTAGCTAACCATTGGACAATCCTTGCGAGCGCGCATCCCCAAGCTCAAAGTCATAACCAATAAAATAAAATATCCATGGGAGAGAGCTCATCTGGAAAGGTCTAAGTGTCCGACCACATCTGATGACGCAGGATCAACAGAATCTCGGATCTCAACCTGGAACAAGTGGAGCCAACCCAGTGCATAAGGAAATCCGAAACTTAGATAGTTTCACAAATCTTAAATCAACCTCGACTGGGAGCAAGTGGGGGCTAACCACCGTATCTACCCGAGGAGTCTCAAACCAAACCCGGAGCAAGTGGAATCACTCTACTGCATCTACCCAAGCATGTATATCTCACCACGTCCCGGAGCAAGTGGAATCAATGCCACTACATCTACCCAGGCAGGTATATCACAACTAGTATCATATTTAATATCAATCTCATAATCGTTATCATTCTCATTAACAATCTCATAATCATCATCATTCTCCTTATCAGTCTCATAATCATCATCATTCTCATCAACAATCTCATCATCATCATCACTCTCGCTAATAATCTCATAATCATAATCATTTTCACGATTCATCTCTAATTTTCTTCTTATTTCATCCACAGAACTTACTAAGCTTAAGTCACCGTCCTCTAAACTCATAACCACAATTGCTCCTTTTATTCTTTTACTATTCTCACCCTTGATTCAATACCCTAAAATGGGTAAAAAGGTTTTGAGTAAGTGTTACAGAAGGTTGCAAGCTTGTCGGGAAGGTAAACAGTTAGAAACAAAGTTTTCTTTGAAAAACAGGGTAGTGTGTGTATGCATAGGGTTGTGCGTACGCACGCCCAGAAAGATTTTCAAGAAGTGTGCGTACGCATAGAGGGGTGCGTATGCACAGTAAGTAAAAATTTTCATTCTGCTTATACGCACGATGCGTGCGAACGCCCTCAATAGTGTGCACCTACCCACGTGTGCGTGCGCACAGCTTGCAAAACCTCGTTGGTTGTGTGTGCGCACAGAGCGTACTAGCGCTCCCAACAACAGCCATATCTCTGTGTGTGCGTGTGCACAAGAGTGTGTGTGCGCACATTTTAAAAAAATACACAAGGTGTGCGTGCACACAGGACTGTGCGTGCGAACACATACCAGAAATCACAAATTCTGCAGCATTCACAGAATTCAGATTTCAGACACCAACTTTCAACGATCATATCTTTCTCTATAAAATCTTTACCGTTTTAAAGTTCCTTGAAAAATATTTAATTTGATATTAAATCCATCTAATTTCAAAAACGGCAGCTCCAAATATGATCCGTCAAAGTTGGCTTAAAACTCATTTTTACCAAAAACACATATTGACCAATTTTTCAATGATTCACTAGTCTCAATCATTTTCCAACCAACAAAATGAATCTAGACCAACTCATATTACCTGTTCACACACAACCAATTCCAATGCTTCTCCTTTTACACATTCCACCTCAATTGCATCTATTCCACATTCTGAAAAACCTCATTTTTTCACTATTTCATTAATTAATCACATTTTCATATAATACATACCAACCCATCATTCAATCTCATACATTATCACACAATTCAATCATCTCTTACTGTCCTTACCTTTTTTCGGCCTCCGGCCCAAACTCCACGGCCTCCGACCCAAATTCACAATTCAATACACATTACTCAAACTATTAATCATTATTCAATTCCTCAATTCCACAACATACCAAACACACTCATTCCAATTCATTAATTTCCACATCATAATATATATATATATATATATATATATATACATCAATTCAAATCAAGACACACAATTCAAACCTAATTCTAGGGGCATCTAGCCTAGGAATTCACATCACACCACACGGTACTTAAATAAAACTTAAACCGTACCTCTTGTAGTCACAATAATTTGATCCTTCCTTGTAAATTTCCACTAAGCACTAGCTTTAAACTCCACCAAGAGTTTCGCAAGCCAAATTCAAGTTCCCAAGAGCACCAAAATCTCACCCAACAACTCTAACACAACCAATATCATACATACATCAACTTAGGGCTCACTAAATGTCATAAATTACAAGGGTTAGAGGGCTCTTTACCTTAATCCACGAAATTGGTTGATGGAATTCCCCAATGGCTCATTGATAAACCCATATTTCATGAGTTCTTTTGTGCTTAATTTGAGTGATTTATTCAATCCTCCACCTACTTATTCATATTAACTGCATGGTTTTACTTTCCCTTCCTTATTATGTCATATTGTGAAAAACATGTTTTTCTAAGCTTTAAAAATTAATTATTTTAATTACCTTCATTTCCATTCGATGCCGTGATTAGTGTGTTGAGTAGTTTCAGATTTTCTAAGGCAGAATGACTTAAAGGATGGAAAAGGAAACATACAAAAATGGAAGGAGAAAGCAAAACGGAGCTTTGAAGGAAACTGGTATTCACGCGATCGCATGGACGACGCGATCGCGTGCCAGAAGCGAAGATGCAGCGACGCAGCCGCATGACTGATGCGACCGCGTGACATAAGCAGAATGCATACGACGCGGACGCGTGACTGACGTGACCGCGTGGCAAGGAAAAGCTCCGAATGACGCGACCGCGTGACCCACGCGAACGCGTGACAGAGGCCACGTATCAGAATTTACAGAATACGCCCCCAGCAATTTCTGAAGCCCTTTTTGGCCCAGATCCAAGTACAGACAACATAGACCAGAGGTTATAAAGTGTGGGAATGCACCCATTCAAAGAGAGCTCGCATATTTTATTTTTTTCAATGATTTAGATTTAGTTGAGAGGGAGATCTTCTCCTCTCTCTCTCTCTCTCTTAGGATTTAGGATTTCTTCTTGCTTTAAGAGTGACTCTCAATCCAGGTTTTATATTTCTTTGTTCTAAACTTCCCTTTCACTTTATTTATTTATTTCAGTATAAGAGTTGGCTATTTACCTTTATAATTGAATCTATGAATTCTTCCATGTTACAGACTGTTATTTGAATTAATGATAATTGAGATATTTTCAGTTTATGATTGTTCTCTTTGATTTAAGTTACCATTGCTTCCCATCTAAGGACATTTTTATTATTCCAGCAATTTTACTTTTTCCCCTTTTGGTCCTGGTTAAGAATTCAGTAACTCAACAGTTATTAAACTCAACATAATTGATAATCGTTATCTTGCTAATTGAGCTGAACTTAAGTAATCCCAACCTTTTCTTAGGAAATAAATAGGATTCAAAGGTCAATTTAATTAGTCCCTTGACTTTCCTTTGCCCTAGTAAAGGTTGACCAAGTGGAGTTTAGATTCAACTTTCATTATAGTTGAGAGAGATAACTACGTTGGACCTCCAACTTCTCTTACCTTGCCAAAAGTCTGCTTTACAGTATTTATTTATTTTAATTGCCATTTACTTTACTTGTCATTTAAATTACTTGCTTCTCATCTTCTAAACCCCGATTACAACCTTTATAGCTAATAATAAGAACATACCTCCTCGCAGTTCCTTGAGAAGACGACCCGAGGTTTGAATACTCGGTTAACAATTTTTAAAGGGGTTTGTTACTTGTGACACCCAGAACGTTTGTATGAAAAGACTTTTGAAGGTTTAGAAACTATACTTGCAACGAGGATTTATCCGCAAATTTCTAGACCACGCAAAAGTTCTCTCATCAAAATGGCGTCGTTGCCGGGGAACTGCTAATGTGTGCCTTATTATTGGTTATTGTAAATATTTTTCTTTTGCTTGTTTATTTTTTTTTTTCTGTTTATCTTTATTTGCTACCATGAACTCTCACCCCTCTCGCTTTGAGTTTGGTTCTAATATTGTTAAAGGAAATAGAAGTTACAGCAGGAACGCGCATCAAGGTCAGACCAATCAAGGATGGATGGAACCAAGAGGATCTAATCAACCCTTTTGGCAGCAACACCCTCCGAGATATCCTGGACAAAGACCATTCTACAATGCATACCCAGCTGAAAGATATGGTGGACAACCTTGTAACTACCAACAAGCCCCACCCCGTGCATGTAAACCATCCTTTCAATATAACCTCGAACCACCACACTTACAAGCTTCTCTTCACCATTCGCCACCATATGATCCTTCCTTACCCCAGTGCCAATCCAATCGCTCCCAATCACCACCACTTTCCTTTGTGTCATGTCCAAGTCCAGCAACCCGAGAAGCAGAGGTTCGCCTAACGGAAACAGTAAATAAATTTCAAATAACCATTCAACAACTAGAGCAAGCGATAATTCAATGGGTTTCTAGGTGCTCAAATACACAAGGATCAGCCTCAGCCCCATGTGAACAGTCTAACAAAGAGCGTAGCATGAAGGAGATACCAGAAACTCCAGTGGACAAGACAGAAAATGAATTCGTACTAGAACAAGTAGAAGAAGCTGTCATCGCTCAAGAAGAAGAGTTGGTTGAAGATCTAGGAGATGCTGAACCTCCATGGGGATCCAGAATTGAGGAACACGCCGTCAAGGAGACTACAGTTGATGCTAAGGAGGATATTTTTCCAAGGCAAGTCGTTTATGAAGAATCAGACGGAATAATCCAAGAAACAAATTCCCTCGATAGTGATAGTCACAAGTCTAGCTCTCTTAGTGATGAACTTGCATCCGCAAGTGAATTCTCTGAGATCGAAGAATCTTCCCCAAGTGAATATGAAGATGATACAGAGGTAGATTTCTCTCAACCTCCAATCTATGACTCAAGTGATGAGGAAGACACAGAAGACTTTGACCAGGACACAGATACAATTGAAGATCTTTGCAAAGAAGTGGAGGAATTCAAAGAAGAGCACAATGAAATGGAACTTGCAGAACCACCAAAAACACCTATCCCAAGGCCATTACCAACTAATACAACTTCAAGTGGGTACAATCCTTAACTTATAACTTTACTTATTCACTTGAATATGGTTTGCTTGAAACAGATGGCCAGCTTAGAGCTCTCTGCGGCTTTAAGAGTAAGCGGGAAATGGCTCGTACTCAGAGCTGGTGCACAAGGTTCAATAAGGTTCCACGCTTCACCTCGAAGTACACGGATTGGTATCATGCTCAATTGCATGGATCACGGAAAACGTTTGGTCACCAAGGTGAGATTCTACTTTTTAAACCGCCCAAATGGAAACATGTAGATCAAGACGGAGGCGGATTTAAAAGCAAGGCTTGGAATCCTGGACTCTATCCTGACATTCGTCGTCCCAGGAGCCTGAAAATCTGTTTGGAGCTGCTCAGAAGCTTTGCATGCTTGGTTTGGGACCCCGGAGGCTATTGGCATTTCAAGCACTGGTGGAGATTTTTAGACGAATTTAAACATAAGCCACCATAACAGGATACTCCTCCAATGTCCAACTTAAGGACTTTAACTAAAAATGCTAGGTGGGAGACAACCCACCATGGTATAGTCGCTTCTTTTTCAATTTATTTCTTGTTAATTGCTTTCATTTTTCCTTTTTCATTTTAATTTATTAAACCTGGAATCATGCATAGCATTCATGCTAATCATTGCATTCTGCATTTTTCATGCATATATAAAAAAAAAGGGTGCACGACGCGACCGCATGCCCCATGCGATCGCGTCACTTGCACAATACCAATCCCACGCGACCGCGTGAGCGACTTGATCGCGTCGCATGGATTGCACATCACCCCAAAAGGAGACAAAGAGTTGCGCTAAAACGGCGCTGGAGTCGTGCATTTAGCACGAATTCCAGAGACGCGATCGCGCGACCCACGCGATCGCGTCACCCCTCTTTCCCCCCTCTCATGCGATCATGCGCTCCACGCGATCGCGTCACTCCCAGCGACCGCGTGCCCCACGCGACCGCGTGCCCCACGCGACCGCGTGCCCCACGCGACCGCGTGCCCCACGCGACCGCGTGCCCCACGTGGCCGCATGGATTCGAAAATATAACCCCCCCAGCCATGCGAACCCTATCAGTCGCGCAGCCCCCCACCCCCAACCCTCTTCTCCCTCTCTGCTTCTTCTTCCTCCAGCCACCACCCAGCACCACCCAGCCGCCACCGCGCCACCACCCAGACGCCACCGCCGTCCAGACACCACCGCCGTACCACCCCCTCCCCCTTTTTCTTCTTCTTTCTTCCTCTCTCCTCCCCTCTCCGCCACCACCCAGGGCCACCACCCACCACCGCCGGCCATCCAGTCGCACCCCCCCTCCGCCACCCACCCACAACCTCCCTCCCTTCCTCTATCACTAACCCTAAGACCCTATCTCCATTCCCCCTCAGCCACCACCGCGCCGCCGTGCCCCGCCACCGCGCCGGACACCACCGCCGCCATCACCCAACCGTTCTGCTTCTTTCGCTTTCCAGGTTCCACAACACGCACTCCCTTTTATCCGTTCGTCGTTTTTCTGTATTTTTTTCCGTTTTTGTTCATACTTAGGATAGATAGATATGCATGCTGTAGTGGATTTTTAGGTTGTTAGGTAGCTTAGGCTGTGGTTAGTGGATCTAGGTCTGTTTACTTGCACTGTTCCTGTTTCTATTTTATCATAACTGCAATTCTGCTGTTCCTGTGACCTCGTTCATATGCTGTGATTTCTTGCATTTGCTGCTTGTTACTCTGAATTTTCCTGTTTCTATTAATTATAGGTAACTACAGCAAGTTTTTAATTCATATGAACTGCTATGATTGCTGTTTATTTTTCCGGGACAATCCAATTTTAGCCGGAATGCTGCCCAAATTTTTTGTAAATTGTTTTCATTCATGTTTTGGTTTTGCATTTCTGAACTCTGTTTTACTCTGCTTTACCCAAACCGTTTCATGAATTCTATGGCAGACTTTCTTACCCTCTTTGGTTTCCTGGTTCATAAACTGCTTTTGTGATTCACTGGTTCCAATTTTTTCTTTCTTTATTTCTATTCGAATCAGCATCACCCTGTTTTCCTTGTTCGATTATGAGTACTTCTATTCTTACCTATGAATCCTTGTTATATGGAATTTTTCTCTATGCCACTTACTTTAACCCGCACTTTACTAACTCACTAATTTTAATTTACTAATTTCTTCTTCAAATTCTAACCATACTAACCCTTTTGATCTCTTTTCTGTTTATTTTCACTTTCCTCTAACTTTCTAACCATGGCATATTGATTATTTTTCCATTTAACATAAATTCAATCACATTTCATATACTCATTTTCCTTATTTTATTTCTCCTTTGCCTGTTTGAGTTTCCTTTGTTTAATTGCCTATTTACTTTACTATTTTTATCCACATCCTGGTTTTCTATTTTTTAGGATACCTGCCTCACAAAGGAAAGGAAAAGGCAAGGCTACTGGCAAGCACAAGCGCGGAGATTCCTCACAGTCCATCATTGCCCTCATGCACAATTCCTCATGGCGGGAGAAGAACTTCACACAGCAGGAAAAAGCTGACCAGCTGCTCCCTGCAAATGATCCTATAAAATTTGCAAACCGGTACTGTGAGCTGAAGTACCCGGCTTTTGCAAACTCCAGAAATCTATACCTGGAGCGAACTCTGAAGATTCCAGAAGCACTCCAGCAGTACACCACTGAGCAAATCAAGCAAAGGGGCTGGTTCTTTCTGGAGAGAACACTGACAGAGGTCAACGCATCTTGGGTCCGGGAATTCTACTGCAACTACTACCTCACCACCCTAGATGTAGTGAACCTGAGAGAAAAACAAATTCTGGTCACTGAGGAGGCCTTAGAGGACATTCTCCGGCTCCCAGCCAAGTCCGATCAGCCTAATGGTTATTCAAAGGCTGAGGAGGACATGCGTCAGATGCAGTTTGATTGGGATGCCGTGAAGGCACGGATAGCTCTCGACCCGACAGTTCCTTGGGAGATGGGTCAGAACACCACCATGCCTAGAGGGATCAAGAGAGCGTACTTAAATGATGAGGCTCGGTTATGGCATCAGATCTTGAGTAATTATGTGATGCCGAGTACTCACGAAACGGAGATCCCGGCTGCTATGATCACCCCCCTTTGGTGTGTGATGGAGGGGAAGGACCTTTATCTGCCACGCTTTATCCGGCATTTTATGGCCAGGGTCCACGTCCGAGGCACCCTCCCTTTTCCGTATCTGGTTACACAGCTAGGCCGTCGAGCTGACGTGCCATGAGAGGATGCCGATGAGAGACCACCAGCGGCGGATTGCAGGAAGATCATTCCTCACAGCAGGAACTTCTTAGCTTTGGGCTACAGACCACCACCCTTCACTGCTACTGATGAGCCAGCCCCACCGGCTGCTGGACCCTCTTCATCCACAGCTGCCACTGCTGCTCCTGCTGCTACCACTGCACCTTCATCTGCCTATGAGCCCGTATACCGTCTTGTGCACCGCCTATTCCGACAGTTTGATCAGATGGAGCACCGTAACCGGCGCCGGTATGAGAGATTGGAGCGTCGCAATAAGCGACGCTATGAGCACCTGAAGCTGATGATACGATCCGGTGACATCCCCTCTGAGCCCGACACACCATCTGAGCCATCAGAGGAGGAGGAGGATGGGCACGAGGAGGAGACTCATTTCCAGGAGGAGACCCATCAGCAGGCAGCTACAGAGCAGGCTGCCCCGCATCAGGAGGTTATGCCCCAGATAGAGGCTGCGGATCCGGAGATCCTGATCTAGTCAGACCCACCTCTACAGCAGCCAGACCCTCAGCCCACCACCACCACAGAGCCTCCAGCTGCCATCCCTACCAGTGATCACACCCCTTCACACCCGGCTTGATTGAGCATCAGGGACGATGCTTCATTTTAAGTGTGGAGAGGTCGCCATCTCTGGCGTTTATTTTGGTGAACCACTACATACTTTTTCTTTTATTTTGAATATTTTTCTGTATTTTTCTTTTTACTGTTATTTTCTGAGTACTTATACATTGCTTTTATGTATTTTTACTCTATTTTTGCATATTGCATCTTTAGTTCATATTTTTAGTTATTTAGTTTAGTTTGCAATTCTGATTTATTAGTGGATTAATTAGTATAGTTTACCCTTTTTAGCATAAGATAGTATAGTTTAAATTGAAAAATATAAAAAGAAAGTAAGCTAGGAAATTGAACATATCAGATTTAAATCCATAAACCTTGTATATAGCATTACATGATGTAGTTAAGCTGACAACATTTCATCAAGGAGGAACATTAAAACTTTAAAAGCTACCCTAAATAATTTTTTTTTATGAGAATAATGGGAATTTTTAACTAAACCTGCATAACATATATGAATGATATATGATGTTTGAGTTAGAGAACACACAGCCTGTGAGTCTTGAGCTTAATTGTATGGTTGCATTCAAACCATAACTTCATTCCTGTGTGTTTCGCTTCTTTTTATTCTGATGTTCTTTACTTTGCTTTAATCTATATGTCCAATTATAGAATATAGAATAGATACATACCAAAAGAATGATTGAGGCCATCATTTAATTTTAGCTCACTTACCCCAAATTAGCCTACCTTTCACATCACCCTTGTCAGCCCCCTTGAGCCTTTAAAATCCCTTTTATTCTATTTAGCCACACTACTAGCCTTAAGCAGAAAAACAAAATAAAATCCCAAGTTGAATCCTTGGTTAGCTTAAGATAGAAAATTATGAATAGATTAGAACATGGGAAACCTATTGGGAACATGGATGATAGAAACAAAAGGGTAGAGAAGTTAAAAGAAATAAAATAAATTTGGGTAGCATGCTCATGAGAAAATCAAGGTGATTTAATTGCCATGTGCCTTGAAAAAAAAAATTCAGCATTTAATAAAAGGGGATACAAAAAAAATTCCCCAATGCAAAATAAAAGCAATGCACATGGAATAAAAAAATAAAAAGTGAAACATGAGCATGTAACAATAAGTGGGATAATATGGGAAAATAGGTAAAGAGATTTTGTTTTACTAAATATGTATGTTAAGGTGAGATCTTAGTCTAATTAAGGATTCACTTATTAGCTCACTTGACCCTATACATAAATCCTTACCTTTACCTTGACCCCATTACAACCTCAATTAAAGACCTCATGACTTTTTGGTATTACTATATTTTATAATTGTTGATTAGTTAGATAAAAAACAAAGCTATAGAAAGTAAGAATAAAAAGAAAAGTAGAGTGAATAAATCCAGTAAACACTGAGTGGCTAGAGGGTAAACACAAAATCCAGTGAGGGTTCAATAACTTATCAACATATATCTGTACTTAATTTACTAATTGTTTTGCAAGTTTGTACAATGTTTTCTTTCCCATCTCATTTGCTGAAATGCTTCATTATTTAACGGTTGGCTATACATATACATGACTCCTTGAGAATATGAACTAACTTGACTACATGTAAGCTTTATATATGAGTGAATAATTTAGAGTTGCATGATGCATCATTCATTTAGGTAGTTGCATTTAAATTAGGTTGCATTGCATGACATTCCATCACTTTAACCTTAATTATTTACCTTGGGTTTAGCATGAGGACATACTAGTGTTTAAGTGTGGGGAGGTTGATAAACCCATATTTCATGAGTTCTTTTGTGCTTAATTTGAGTGATTTATTCAATCCTCCACCTACTTATTCATATTAACTGCATGGTTTTACTTTCCCTTCCTTATTATGTCATATTGTGAAAAACATGTTTCTCTAAGCTTTAAAAATTAATTATTTTAATTACCTTCATTTCCATTCGATGCCGTGATTAGTGTGTTGAGCAGTTTCAGATTTTCTAAGGCAGAATGACTTAAAGGATGAAAAAGGAAACATACAAAAATGGAAGGAGAAAGCAAAACGGAGATTTGAAGGAAACTGGTATTCACGCGATCGCATGGACGACGCGATCGCGTGCCAGAAGCGAAGATGCAGCGACACAGCCGCATGACTGACGCGACCGCGCGACATAAGCAAAACGCATACGACGCGGACGCGTGACTGACGCGACCGCGTGGCAAGGAAAAGCTCCGAATGATGCGACCGCGTGACAGAGGCCACATATCAGAATTTACAGAATACGCCCCCAGTGATTTCTGAAGCTCTTTTTGGCCCAGATCCAAGTACAGACAGCATAGACCAGAGGTTATAAAGTGTGGGAATGCACCCATTCAAAGAGAGCTCACATATTTTATTTTTTTTAATGATTTAGATTTAGTTGAGAGGGAGATCTTCTCCTCTCTCTCTTAGGATTTAGGATTTCTTCTTGCTTTAAGAGTGACTCTCAATCCAGGTTTTATATTTCTTTGTTCTAAACTTCCCTTTCACTTTATTTATTTATTTCAGTATAAGAGTTGGCTATTTACCTTTATAATTGAATCTATGAATTCTTCCATGTTACAGACTGTTATTTGAATTAATGATAATTGAGGTATTTTCAGTTTATGATTGTTCTCTTTGATTTAAGTTACCATTGCTTCCCATCTAAGGACATTTTTATTATTCCAGCAATTTTACTTTTTCCCCTTTTGGTCCTGGTTAAGAATTCAGTAACTTAACAGTTATTAAACTCAACATAATTGATAATCGTTATCTTGTTAATTGAGCTGAACTTAAGTAATCCCAACCTTTTCTTAGGAAATAAATAGGATTCAAAGGTCAATTTAATTAGTCCCTTGACTTTCCTTTGCCCTAGTAAAGGTTGACCAAGTGGAGTTTAGATTCAACTTTCATTATAGTTGAGAGAGATAACTACGTTGGACCTCCAACTTCTCTTACCTTGCCAAAAGTCTGCTTTACAGTATTTATTTATTTTAATTTCCATTTACTTTACTTGTCATTTAAATTACTTGCTTCTCATCTTCTAAACCCCAATTACAACCTTTATAGCCAATAATAAGAACATACCTCCTCGCAGTTCCTTGAGAAGACGACCCGAGGTTTGAATACTCGGTTAACAATTTTTAAAGGGGTTTGTTACTTGTGACACCCAAAACATTTGTATGAAAGGACTTTTGAAGGTTTAGAAACTATACTTGCAACGAGGATTTATCTGCAAATTTCTAGACCACGCAAAAGTTCTCTCATCACTCATACTAGAACACTCCTAAACAACTAAAACCACAAGATTTCCTCAAAACCTAAACCAAATTTGAAATACAAGAGAAAAAACAAAACTGGGTAGAGGTCTTTGAGAAACTTACCACATTACCTAGATAGAATCGAAGAGGGCGAGAAGAGCGACGCGTGGTCGCAAACGGCTTGTCGATTGGAGTTTCGTAGCTCAAGTTATGGTGATTTGAAGTATTTGGGAGCATCTCTTTTCATTTCAGCAAAAATCACATTAAATGAGGGTTGCGGTGGCTGAATGGCTTTAAGTTAGGGTTTATATATGTTGGGCTTGGGCACAACTTGGGCTCGATTCACATATATGGCCCGTTTGGCCCATTTTTGGGCCAAAACCTTTAAGATTGGCGTTTTAAATGTGTGTTTAATTATTTTTACCTTCTCACTTACAACTTTTAAGTTTTTAATCTTTCTTGCTAAAAATTAATTTTCTCAGCTGCAATACCGGGCAGATTTCAGCCGGTACTGACAGTCAAATTTTTCACTGCGCATTTTTTACGCAGAAAATTATGTTTTCCGACTCAGAAAAATTCACTGAGTCCAAATATCATATTTAAATTATCAAATTCATATTGCTAAATTTTCTAACCATATTCGCTCATATTTAATTTATTATTTAATAAATTACGGTTTGACCAGATTTTATGCTACGTCAATATCTAGTGAGTACATGATGCTTGATTCTCATGTTATATCGGCTTTTATACTACCTATGATTAGAGCTGATGCTACTGTGACGATCAAGGTACTGCAGAATATGACAGAGGCACATTTCAAATTTAGATCGACTTACAAGAGGGTTTGGTTGGCTAAGTAGAAGGTCGTTGCGTAGATTTATGGAGATTGAGAAGAGTCATATAATGAGCTGCCGAGATGGGTACTAGGTGTGCAGATAATAATGCCAGGTAGTGTTGTAGTGTTGAAGATGAGTCCTGTGTGAGTTGGAGGGGAAGTCAATGAGTCATCAGTTTATTTTTATTGGTTTTTTTGGACATCCCCACCGTGTATCGAGGCCTTTAGGTATTGTAAGTCGTTGGTTAATATTGATGGGACATTCCATCAGCTTATTTCCTTCTTTCATTTACTTTAATGTTATGTCGTTTGTAAGTTTTGTTGTATTTTGTATTCCCGTGTTACTATTAACTGAATTTCATTATTTGATATCTAGTTATGTCGTGTATTCTTGACTCGTGTTAGGAAACAGTCATATAAGAAATTATGAAATAGTAATTACAAGACATTAAAAGTTCACATTACATAAAATGAGATAAAACAAACATCGTATCTCAGCAACATATAGGTACCATCTAAATAATATAACATACATCTTATACTAATAACATATAACAATCATGAAAAATAATAATGCATACACCGTAATCAAAAGAGATATGAACTTGTAAAGCAGTGGTGGCGGCCTTGATACTCTGTGCTCTCTGGGCCAGAGGGACCTCATCCTCATCTCTGTCACCATCATACTCTATCTCGTCTAGTGTGCACTCGTGTGGCCTAGATGGATTAGGATGTACTGGGGGAGCTACAGCGAATGCCGGGGGGAAGGGGGGAAGAGTACCATCCAATGCAAATGTGTCATCCAAAGGTCCAAATGGAGGCTTATTCAGATCCACATCAAGGAGTGTTTGGGGTCCGGCTAGTTGAGATCTGCGACGCTCCAAGTCATCCTCCTGCATGATCACTCTAATCTCATCAAGAAAGCATGACCCTCCGAACTCTGTGTCAAGGCCCTTATTGCCAAGCAAGTCAGATAGCATATCACTTGGGATAATGTACATCTGACTCTCGTGCACCGCTATGTCACTACTAGGAACCCCAACAAAATAATCACCAAACCCTCCACCACCACCACCATCACCACCTAATCTACCACCACCATAACCATTGTCTCCACCACCACCATAACCATAACAATCTCTACCGAGACTACTGCCACCTCCTCCATCATCATCACCACCACCACCCTCACCTCCTCCACTACCACCACCCATACCACCATCATCTCCACCGCTACCTCCTCCACCACCACCACCCTCACCTTCTCCACTACGACCATCTATATCCACCATCATCTCCACCGCAACCTCCATCATCACCACTATCATCATCTCCATCGTCATCTCCACCATCACCACCCCATCTCCATCATCACCACCATCATCTCCGCCTCCCCCTGCATATCGACTTCTACCTTGACCACCACACCTCCTTCCTCATCGGCCACGATCCCTAACTCCTCTACAGCCTCGACTCCTCCCCTCCAATGCATCAATCGCATCGTTGAGCTACCTCTACTCACGCTAACTTGAACATGTCCCAACACGACATCTCTTCTCAACACGATGTGATGAGTTTGAAAAACTCTTAATTAATATTTATGATGACTAAACATTATTAAAAATAATTAACTGCAAAAATTAATAATCTAATTTGATTAAATAGTTTTTGTTGCAGGTTTTAATATTGGGCCGAAAAATGAGTTTCTGGCTTAAGCCCAAAAACCAGCCTTGTTGCATGATTATATACTAAGTGGCTGAAATTTTATATTGTTGGGCCAAGCTTAATGTTGCTTACAACCAAGCCCATGGTTAATTTTTTATGAGAGCTTCTTATGCTTGATCCGAAACAATTTTCATCAAGAATGCAAATGTTAACCAAATGGGCCAGAATTTAAATAGTATCACTAAGCCCAATTTGTTATGCATGCATGGTCCGAAAAGAAAAATGGAATTGAGGCACAAAGATGAAAACCCAACTCATTGAACTTTGGTTGCATGCTTCCAACGGACTTCACACATTAACTTATTATGGAATTCAAATTTTATAAAGAAAAGTTAATGCAGTCCTTGGGAATATGAAAGAGAAAAAGTCAAGTGATATGATGGAAATTAATGGTAGCTTACACACTACTTCACAAGCTTGGAGAAATGCACCTAATTAATTTATCTATCATAACTCTCATAGCTTTGCTTTTCTCTTTCTTCCTTCTCTCTATTTGCTTCTCTTCTTTCTTCGGTCCTTGTCCAGGAAATAATGGAAGAAATGTTCTTCAACCAACAGAAGGAAGAAGCTGCATGCATCAAGACCATCAAGCTAATGATGGCAAGAAAACATACTAAAATAAAAATGAGCTGTGGCTAAGATACTTACCAAATGTGGTCAGATTTGGTGAGGTTATCTTGAGCTTTGCATGCTCAAAAAGGAAGAAGAAGATCTCGGTCAGCAAGGGAGATTCTTGAAGCATGGCTTGTCTTTGATTCTGCTCAACCACCACAGGGAGTAGCTAGAGTGGCGAAGTGATGGTTGAAGGCAGAGATTGAAGCAGATGAAGTCATTATCATCATGAAGCATCAAGGGCCAGAATTTCATCTTGGAGAGCAAGCCAAGGATGGAGAGCTCGGATTGATGAAGGGTGATGATCAAGAAATGACTAGAGGTAATTGCATGTTGGGTTTTGCATGGTTATCTCTTCTCTCTCTATGTGGCCGAACCGGTTTTGTTGAAGGAGGAAGAAGTTGGTTCGGTTTTGGCTTCAATAAGTGGAGGCTCCCCTCTTCTATAATAAGTGGTGGACAGCCACTGTTTGAGGCAAGGAGAAAATTTGAGAGTGCAAGGCACAGTGTTCTCAGAGCTACCTGAGCTAACAGTTTTCTCTTCTCCTTCAATGTATTCAGTTTTATATTTTTCTGTTTAATTTTGTCATGTCTTGAGTCTCATGGTAAAAGGCAAACAGTAAGGTTTGTAATGAAAAAGCCATAGAGCGGAAAAAGGCAGAGAGTGCAAAATTAAAAGAAAAAGCCATAGATGTCTTAGAGTTCCTTTGTTCATCTATGTTGTGTTTCATGATTCTGTGGGAATCCCCTTGTAAGTTGGGTTAGCACTTTACAAGTTGTAATCAGATTGATTATAGTGAAATTCCATCATGTTTGTGATGGAGACTGGATGTAGGCTGCACTGCACTTAGCAGCTGAACCAGGATATATCTGGGTGTAATCTTTCTTCTCTCCAACTCCATCTCTGTTTTCTACTGCACAGGAGCAAAAACTAAAATGTCTCGTGCCAAGTGACGAGACAAAACAAAAAGTCTCGTGGCAAGTGACGAGCAAAAACAAAAAGTCTCGTATCCAGAGACGAGCCAAAACAGAAAAGTCTCCTCTGAGTTCAGCAAGTATTAAGCAACTAAAAAGGGGGCTAAGATTCAACCTCCCCCCCTTCTCTTAGCCACTGAAACCATCAATTGGTATCAGAGCTTGGTCTCAAAGAGATCAAGCTTTGCAGCTTGGAGTAAAGATCCTCATGGCAGAAAATAGTGGCGCAAATGTGGTGTCTTATAATCTAACTGAAGGTCAATCAAGCAACAGACCCCCTCTTTTCAATGGAAAAAATTATACCTATTGGAAGGAGAGGATGAAGATATTTGTACAAGCAGTGGATTACAGACTTTGGAAGATTATTCTCGAAGGGCCTCAATTTCCAACTATCACAAGTGCAGAAGGAGTTGTTTCTCTCAAACCAGAAGCAAGATGGACCGAGGAAGATAGGAAGAAGGTGGAGTTAAATGCCAAGGCAATAAATCTGCTCAATTGTGCTATCAGCTTCGAGGAGTACCGACGGGTATCAAGATGCACAATGGCAAAGGAAATCTGGGACAAATTACAAATCACCCATGAAGGAACCACCATTGTCAAGAAGACTCGGACAGATATGCTAAATAGAGAATATGAAATGTTTGCAATGAAGGAAGGAGAGTCCATTGATGAACTGTTCGAACGGTTCAATGCTATCATTGTTGGCTTAGATGCTCTGGGAATTACACATTCTGATTCTGTGCTAGTAAGAAGAGTGTTGAGATGTCTCACAAAAGAGTGGGAAACTAAAGCTTTAATTATTTCTGAGAGCAGTAGCTTAGACTCCATGACACTTGATGATTTGAGAGGAAATCTTCTTGCTTTTGAAAATACCTATTTGAAAAAAGATACAAAAAAGAAAGGAATTGCATTTTCTTCTGTGACTAACCCTCTGGATGATGAATCCAGTGATAACTCTTCTGAAAATGAGTTTGTTTTATTTGCAAAAAAATTCAGGAAAATGGCTAAGCTCAAAGGCAAAGGCAGTAGCTCAAGGATGATGAAGAAAGACTTGAGCAAAGTAATTTGTTACAATTGCAAGAAATGGGGCATTTCAAATCTAATTGTCCCAAGCTGAAAAAGGAAGAAAAGCCGAAAAAAGGAAAGAAGAAAGGACTGATGGCCACATGGGAAGACTTGGAGAATGATTCTGATGATGATGATGAAGAGACCGAGACCAAGTCACAAACATGTCTTATAGCAGACCACATAGATCAGGTAGTCTTTCATAACCCTAACACTGAAGATCTTCATCTTATGATAGACCACCTTTCTGAAAAAATAAGATGTTTTCTACTAGAAAATCAAGAACTTGAACAGCAAATTACCATTCTTAAGGACGAAAACAGTTTTCTAAAAGAAAAAGTGAGAGAGGCCGAAACTGCTTGTGATCTTGTTGAAGAAAATAAGCAATTAAGAGCCCAAGTTAGGAGCTGTGAAAGTAACCATTGTGTTCTTGCATATGTAGACTGTTTTAAGCAAAATGAAGAGTTGCTTAAAGAGGTTAAAAGACTTAAGGAAAACTTGGCCAAGTTTACACAAAGTTCTGAAAGTTTAAATCACATCTTGGCTAGTCAAAAACCTCTTTATGATAAGGCTGGGTTGGGGTTCTATAAATCTGAAAATTCACATTTTGAAAATATTGCTTCATTTTCGAATGACACAAGATTTCAAGATCCCACCTACTTTAACAAAAAGGCAACTCCAAGGTTTTGTAGACTATGCAATCGGAATGGACACTTTCCCATTCAATGCTTTTTCGGTGAAAGAATGGTTGGTGACAAGGTTTATAAAATTGTTTTTTATTACAATGGCTTAGGACATAGAAGATGGTTTAATGTAAAAGGATCCAAAAAGATTTGGATACCTAAGGTTACTTAAGCATTGTTTTGTAGGTGTGCCTAGCATCCAAAAGGAAGGAAAATATGTGGTATATGGACAGCGGATGCTCTAGGCATATGACCGGAAAGGCAACCTTCTTCATAAAGCTTGATGACTATGATGGAGGACTTGTCACTTTCGGTGATGATGCAAAAGGAAAAATTGTGGCTGTTGGGAAAGTTGGTAAAAACTTTTCTTCTTGTATAAATGATGTTCTCCTTGTACATGGCTTGAAACATAATTTGATTAGTGTTAGTCAACTTTGTGATTTGGGTTTTGAAGTTATCTTTAAGAAATTTGTTTGTTTAGTTGTGTGTGAGAAAACTGGGAATGTTCTTCTTGAAGCTAAAAGATGTAACAATGTGTATGGATTAACTCTTGAGGATTTAAAGGAACAAAATGTAACATGCTTCACATCTTTTGAATCTGAAAAATGGCTTTGGCATAGAAAGTTGGGACATGCTAGCATGTATCAAATTTCTAAGCTAGTCAAAAGAAATTTGGTTAGAGGAATCCCAAACATCAAGTTTGATAAGGATCTTACTTGTGATGCTTGTCAATTAGGCAAACAAGTAAAATCCTCTTTTAAATCAAAAGATGGAATCTCAACCAAAAGGCCATTGGAAATGTTACATATTGATCTTTTTGGTCCTACTAGAACTCAAAGTTTAGGAGGTAAACATTATGGTCTTGTGGTGGTAGATGATTACTCTAGATTTGGTTGGGTACTTTTCCTTGCTCATAAGAACGATGCCTTTCATGCTTTTTCCACCCTTTGTAAGAAAATTCAAAATGAAAAGAATTTGAAAATTGCCCATTTAAGAAGTGATCATGGAAGAGAATTTGAAAATCAAGATTTTGAAAAATTCTGTGATGACTTAGGGATTTCTCATAACTTTTCATGCCCTAGAACCCCCCAACAAAATGGGGTGGTTGAAAGAAGGAATAGAAGCCTTCAAGAAATGACTAGGGCTATGTTATGTGAGAGTGAAATTCCTAAATTCTTATGGGCTGAGGCTGTGAACACAGCATGTTATATTTTGAATAGAACAATCATTAGAAAAGGGTTAAAGAAAACGCCTTATGAGCTATGGAAAGGAACCCCTCCAAATCTTAAGTACTTTCATGTTTTTGGATGCAAATGTTTTGTGCTTAACAATAAAGAAAATCTTGGAAAATTTGATCCAAAATCATATGAAGGAATGTTTGTTGGATATTCCACCACAAGCAAGGCCTATAGAGTTTATCTCAAGGAACATAGGACAATAGAGGAATCCATACATGTTACGTTTTGTGATTCTAACTTAATTCCCAGCATTGTGAAGGATATTGATTCAGATTGTGAAGAAGATGGAACAAGCAAAGAAAAACCCAAATCTGTCCAGAATGAAGAATCTGTCAGCCCGATTCTGTCTCGTCAGATTGAAGGAGAAACTTCCATTTTATCTCCTAAGCAGACACGAGAAACTGAAACAGCGAGACCACCAGAAGCTCATCAAAGTTCAACACCTGCCCGAAAATCTAGAGAATGGAAGTCTATAAGGGGTTATCCTCATGATTTCATCATTGGTGATCCCTCTCATGGTGTAACAACAAGATCCTCCACCAAAAGACAAACCGAACCTAGCAACTTTGCTTTCTTGTCACAAATGGAGCCCAACAATGTCAGACAAGCTCTTGAAGATCCATCATGGGTCAAGGCCATGCAAGAGGAGCTAGCTCAATTTGACAAGAATGAGGTTTGGACATTAGTACCTTATTCGGATGGTATGAAGGTAACGGGTACTAAGTGGGTCTTTAAAAATAAACTTGGTGAGGATGGACAAGTTGTTCGTAACAAGGCTAGATTAGTGGCCCAAGGTTACGATCAAGAAGAGGGTATAGATTTTGATGAGTCATTTGCTCCGGTAGCTAGAATGGAAGCAATTCGGTTGCTTCTTGCCTATGCCGCCCATAAAGGTTTCAAAATGTTTCAAATGGATGTTAAGTGTGCTTTCCTTAATTGTTTTATTGATAGAGAAGTGTATGTGGCACAACCCCCCGGTTTTGAACATAAAGAGTTTCCAAATCATGTTTTTAAATTAACTAAAGCTCTTTATGGTCTTAGACAAGCTCCAAGAGCTTGGTATGAAAGGCTTAGTGCCTTCTTGTTAGAAAATAAATTTCAAAGGGGTACCACCGACACTACTTTATTCATTAAAGCATCCAATGATGATATACTTCTTGTTCAAGTTTATGTTGATGACATTGTATTTGGTTCGGCCAACATTTCCTTGTGTGAAGAGTTTGGAAAACTCATGACTAGTGAGTTTGAAATGAGTTTAATGGGAGAGCTTACTTTCTTTCTTGGCCTCCAAATTAAACAAACTCCTAGTGGTACTTTTGTTTACCAAGGAAAGTATGCAAAAGAACTTATTAAAAAGTTTGGCCTAGAAAACTCCAAAGCAATGGGTACACCAATGCATCCCAACACAAAACTTGAAAAGGATGATGATGGTCAAGATGTGGATGAAACAAAGTATAGAGGAATGATAGGTTCACTCATGTACCTTACCTCCTCTAGACCGGATATTGTTCAAAGTGTGGGTGTATGTTCAAGATTTCAATCTCACCCAAAAGAATCCCATCTTACGGCCGTTAAACGCATCATTAGGTACATTAAGGGAACTTGTGATTATGGCTTGTGGTATCCTAAATCTGATGAATTTTGTGCAGTAGGGTTTTGTGATGCAGATTATGCAGGAGATAGAGTGGATAGAAGAAGAACGTCCGGCATGTGTTGCTTCCTTGGAAGCGCACTCAACATGTGGTCAAGCAAGAAACAAGCCACAGTGGCTTTATCCACAGCTGAAGCAGAATACATTTCCGCATCTGCATGTTGCACTCAATTAATTTGGTTAAAAACACAATTGGAAGATTACAAATTAAAAATCAATAGTATACCCCTATTTTGTGATAATATGAGTGCAATAAATATTTCAAAAAATCCTGTTTTGCACTCAAGAACAAAGCACATTGAAATTAAATATCATTTCATTAGAGAACATGTGCAAAAGGGAACTATTGATATTCAATTTGTAAAATCTGAAGATCAAATTGCTGATATTTTTACAAAACCCCTCTGTGAAGACAGATTCTGTAGCTTGAGAAAAAGTTTGGGAATGTTTGATTTAAATTTTATTGAAAATCTATGAATTTGTGACTCTGTTCAGTTTTTGCTCGTAGGTTTGGACGAGATAAAAATAATGGCATGATGAAAGAGCTGTGGTCAAGGGGGAGGCAGCGCAGAATTCAAAATTTTATGGGCCCCACCAAAATTCCTTGACCCCACCTTAACGGTTATGGTAGTTATCTTTCTACAAATAAGAATCTTCCTCTTGTGTCATCAAATCTCCTTGGAAGTGGTTATTGTCAAATCAAATCCCTATATCCATCTAATCCCTTGATTTAAGGCAACAACTTTTCAGTTTTGGATTTCAAAAGTTAAAAGGGAAATCATTTTTGGATAATAACCACCCATTATGGTCATTAACCGTCCACTAATGGTCATTACTCTCCATATTCTCTTTCCAAACCCCATTAAATGTGTTCACCCACCTTGTCTCTCTCTCCCTCTCAATTCGGTTATCACCCCCAACCTTTCATATTTCATTCCCCCATTACCATGAAAAAGAAAACCGCACCAAGAAAGAGTGAAAGAATTCTTCTTTCTCAAAAACCATCAACACCCCAAACTCACACTCACATCCATATACATTCTACTCCCTCATCCTCTCCCTCACCTCCAACCAAACAAACCGAAGCCATGAGAAGAAAGGTAGTGGCCTAAAAGAGTTCCGGAAGAGGACGAAACAGGAAGAACAAGGACCCCCAAGAGGAAGAAGAGCAAGAATCTCATACTTCTCCCATTCCTTCACCTCCACCATCATCACCGAAACGAACTACTCCTGGAAAAAGCTCCCAAAAGAATCAGGGGTTTGCACTCAATGACACTACTGAACCTCCAAACTTGGAATTCATGGAATTCAGAGACAAGTATGGCAAGACTCACTCCCACTTTGATCCAAGCAGATTTAACTCGTGCACCTCTTTTGAGTTTCATAAAGAGGTTATGGAGAAGCGTCATTTGTGCACAACCTATCTTGTTAGTCTTGAAAATCTCACCAACAAGGGTATCAATATCTCCTCTCTGTTTGAACTCCTCAACTGGAAGCCTCTGCTTCTCATCCAGAAACCAGTCTACCCTGGTCTTGTTCGAGAATTTTATGCCAATATGCGGCTCATTGACGGCACCCTTCATTCCTATGTCAAAAGGGTTCAAATAGCCCTTGATGCTGAAACAATTGGAGCGGCCCTTGGGTTCAAAGATGAAGGACCGCGAGCGTACATGGTGGAAAAATGGGACACACAAGTTGGCGTTCCATACAAAACTGTTCTTAAGCACATTTGCGAGAACCTTTCTGGATTGCATGGCACCATTCCAACACATAAAGCTCTAGGACCGGTCAATTCCCTGCTTCACCGAATCATCACTCATATTCTGACTCCTCAAAGTGGCTCACACAACTGAGTAACATTTTCTGACTGTCTCATCTTATTTGCTTTGGTTACCTCTACTCCTATATCCTTTGGTTATATTATGATTAGACACATGTGGGATTCTGTTAGAAGCACCAGAAAGGCCAACCTGCCTTATGGTATATTTTTAACTAGAATATTTGAGTACTTTAAAGTTGATTTGTTGAATGAGGCTGTAGAAAACAAGGTGTCTTCAATTAGAGGAGGAGGAGCAACTAAGGACACTAAAGGGCGAAAATCTGCTGCATCGGATAGTGAGTATGAAGGCAGGCCAGAATCTTCCAAAACAATTAAGTCCATCAAACAGATTTTGGGAGAACTTTCGAACATGGCAGATCTGATGTATAAATCCCACAAAGAAGCCCGCAAGCAAGCTTATGAAAGTGAGAAAGCTTGGAACAATTGCAAAGAAAGGGTTAATCTGATGATGGAACGTTTGGGAGATGATAGTGACGGGGATGCTGAAGAACAAATTAATTTTTCTAATGATTAGTGACTGTTTTTACTCTGTTTGATATTGGCTCCAATAGGCTCAATCTGTTTTTTGTATGAGCATGACTTAATACTCCCTGCTCTAGGATAATCTCTAGGATATTGTCATATACTGTTGCTACTTTCTCTTAAATATTTTGCTGTGTTGATCATGTTTTGTGCAGGTACCCCCATGATGACAAAAGGGGGAGGAAATTTATGTGTTTTCCAAAATTGAAATTGGAACGAAACAGGGGAACAAGGGATGAAATTTCAAAATTGAAACGAAACAGGGGAACAGGGGATGAAATTTTAAAATTGAAAATTCTTGATCACCCTTGTTCAAAGAATGTGTTCAAAGAATGCATGTTGTTATTGCATTCACTATGGTTGCTGCTTGAACTGCATTTGGTTTATAATGATGTTTGATTTATTTTTGATGCCTGGCTGTTGATTCATCATTGATAAACTTGTTGTTTGGAAAACTTATTTTTGGCAGTTCCTTTAAATTGTTTAAAACATTAAAACTGCCTTGTTTTGATTATGTGTACTTCAAATACTTTTTCATCATGTTGTTTTGCTCTGATATCTCTAACAGGAAAGGATTTGAAAATTTGTTTTTTGAATGAAATGGGTTGAGCAGTAAAACAGATTATGATATCAAATGAGTTTTGATTATCAATTAAAACTGCTCATAAATCAAGCATTTAGCATCATAAAATATGCTAAATAACATTGTTACTTGAAGCTTGATTTAAAAATGTTACAGGTTAAGTGCTTCCCTTGGTAACATAAGCATACATCAAGGGGGAGCATTGTGACATTTTGAAAGGGGGAGAAATTCAAATCAAAGGGAGTATTCTTTACTCAATCTCTAAATTTTTTCCCATTTCAATTTTAATAATGTTTGTCATCAAGGGGGAGATTGATGAGTTTGGAAAACTCTTAATTAATATTTATGATGACTAAACATTATTAAAAATAATTAACTGCAAAAATTAATAATCTGATTTGATTAAATAATTTTTGTTGCAGGTTTTAATATTGGGCCGAAAAATGAGTTTCTGGCTTAAGCCCAAAAACCAGCCTTGTTGCATGATTATATACTAAGTGGCTGAAATTTTATATTGTTGGGCCAAGCTTAATGTTGCTTACAACCAAGCCCATGGTTAATTTTTGATGAGAGCTTCTTATGCTTGATCCGAAACAATTTTCATCAAGAAAGCAAATGTTAACCAAATGGGCCAGAATTTAAATAGTATCACTAAGCCCAATTTGTTATGCATGCATGGTCCGAAAAGAAAAATGGAATTGAGGCACAAAGATGAAAACCCAACTCATTGAACTTTGGTTGCATGCTTCCAACGGACTTCACACATTAACTTATTATGGAATTCAAATTTTATAAAGAAAAGTTAATGCAATCCTTGGGAATATGAAAGAGAAAAAGTCAAGTGATATGATGGAAATTAATGGTTGCTTACACACTACTTCACAAGCTTGGAGAAATGCACCTAATTAATTTATCTATCATAACTCTCATAGCTTTGCTTTTCTCTTTCTTCCTTCTCTCTATTTGCTTCTCTTCTTTCTTCGGTCCTTGTCCAGGAAATAATGGAAGAAATGTTCTTCAACCAACAGAAGGAAGAAGCTGCATGCATCAAGACCATCAAGCTAATGATGGCAAGAAAACATACTAAAATAAAAATGAGCTGTGGCTAAGATACTTACCAAATGTGGTCAGATTTGGTGAGGTTATCTTGAGCTTTGCATGCTCAAAAAGGAAGAAGAAGATCTCGGTCAGCAAGGGAGATTCTTGAAGCATGGCTTGTCTTTGATTCTACTCAACCACCACAGGGAGTAGCTAGAGTGGCGAAGTGATGGTTGAAGGCAGAGATTGAAGCAGATGAAGTCATCATCATCATGAAGCATCAAGGGCCAGAATTTCATCTTGGAGAGCAAGCCAAGGATGGAGAGCTCGGATTGATGAAGGGTGATGATCAAGAAATGACTAGAGGTAATTGCATGTTGGGTTTTGCATGGTTATCTCTTCTCTCTCTATGTGGCCGAACCGGTTTTGTTGAAGGAGGAAGAAGTTGGTTCGGTTTTGGCTTCAATAAGTGGAGGCTCCCCTCTTCTATAATAAGTGGTGGACAGCCACTGTTTGAGGCAAGGAGAAAATTTGAGAGTGCAAGGCACAGTGTTCTCAGAGCTACCTGAGCTAACAGTTTTCTCTTCTCCTTCAATGTATTCAGTTTTGTATTTTTCTGTTTAATTTTGTCATGTCTTGAGTCTCATGGTAAAAGGCAAACAGTAAGGTTTGTAATGAAAAAGCCATAGAGCGGAAAAAGGCAGAGAGTGCAAAATTAAAAGAAAAAGCCATAGATGTCTTAGAGTTCCTTTGTTCATCTATGTTGTGTTTCATGATTCTGTGGGAATCCCCTTGTAAGTTGGGTTAGCACTTTACAAGTTGTAATCAGATTGATTATAGTGAAATTTCATCATGTTTGTGATGGAGACTGGATGTAGGCTGCACTGCACTTAGCAGCTGAACCAGGATATATCTGGGTGTAATCTTTCTTCTCTCCAACTCCATCTCTGTTTTCTACTGCACAGGAGCAAAAACTAAAATGTCTCGTGCCAAGTGACGAGACAAAACAAAAAGTCTTGTGGCAAGTGACGAGCAAAAACAAAAAGTCTCGTATCCAGAGACGAGCCAAAACAGAAAAGTCTCCTCTGAGTTCAGCAAGTATTAAGCAACTAAAAAGGGGCTAAGATTCAACCCCCTCTTCTCTTAGCCACTGAAACCATCACGATGCCTGTCTGGAATATCAAGCACCTAGTCCATATCAGAATCTGTCTTGGACCTCTCTGCATCGCCTAGGTCGGGATTTCAATTGCTCTGGGATCACGGAGAAATTGCTCAAGTGACAAGAAACTCTTGCCATGCTCATGCCACCACTCCAAGTACACCTGTGACGGTCCTGGGTATGGAATGACGTCAAATCGTAACACATGTTGCGCCTTGTTGGTCCAATGAATGTGCCAACTTTATAAGGCAGTGAGAAACCACCAATCTCAATCTTTGGTATCCTTCGACATCAAGAAATCAATGTTGAGTGCGGCATGCGGTCGATGCTGCACTCCACCAAGTTGCAGTAGCACTTGATCCACCTGATGTCACTCTATTATAAAAAAAAATCAATGTCGTTACAGCCCTCCATAACGCCATATGTCGTGGCTCTAAAATCTCGGGATGCACCACCTGAACGACCTTCGGCGAGCTATATGGCATTCACGTGAACTGTAAAAAGACGTGGTTCTCGCATGTCATTATAAATAGTAAAAGGCCCAAAATAACTTAACAATAAATATTTTGAAAGCTTAAACACTCACATCCTCAGCCTGAAGTAAATCTATTTTGAGCCTTCAATGCGCGACTCGAGGCCTCTTCTCGCTCAATGTTGGCTGATAACCTGACCACCTGTAACCCAAGACATTTTTATCAATAAAGGCCATATTCTGGAAAAATATTAACAAACATAACAATCGTAAATAGCAAGTACCTCGACGCCAATGGCCAATGACAGGCATCAAACCCATCAGGCATGAAACTAGGGAATCCACGAAAGATCCATAGCTGAAGAAGCTGCAACGGACCAGCCGACTTTACCACGTTTCTGTTGGCCACACGGCACATGCACCGGTATAACCACGAGAGAACAGCAGATCTCCAGCTGTATCTACCCATGTAATCCAGCCTGGCTACGTATGTTTGACAACAAATGTGAAGACGTGCACCAGACTTGTCACCGAAAAGTTGAGTCGATTACATCATCATGATGTACGCCGTCGCAAACCTCCTAACCGTATCCTCACTTGCTCCCTGAGGAAGCTCACTGAATATGTCCTGCATCCAAGTGCACTTCAAGTGAACTTGTCGATGCAATTCGTCTGAGCTAAAACACTCAGTAGCTCCTCGAACCAAGCCCATGCTGGTCGGCCACCCTCAATGTATCTCTCAAAGTTTGTCAGGCATCCATTGACGTACTCACCATCGATCGGGAGCCCTAACTGGTACACTACATCCTCTAGCATAATTGTGCACTCCCCGAATGACATATGGAAAGTATGCATCTCCAGACGCCATCTCTCTACAAATACACTCACTAATAGCTCATCCAACCTAAACCAGGTCTCGTTTAGCCTCGCAAGATGGCATAAACCAGCCTTCTGCAAGTACAGTACAATCCTATCGTCTAGGAGACATACCATACTGCCTTCTCATGCTGGTGATACATCAGTGGGCTGCATAACGATAAAAAATTATTTTTAAGAACCATAACAAAATAGTTCACTAAAGGAATATTGAATAATGTATTACCTAATCGAAAAAATGTCCTAAACCCAAATAAATAATCTTACAAGCTCAAAAAAAAAATCCGACCTAAATCTAAATGGACCTAACATGGAACACTAATAAAAAACAACTTTAATGTAAAACATATCACAATCCTAAATCACTATTATTACTAACACTTTGGAGTTAAATTAAATTCTAACTAAACTAATTTTCACTACTAATTAATCTAACATTTATAACTTACAAATTTTAACAGAGCCTATAGTTACTATTCTAACTAACAGTTATTTATAATCACTACTATAAGAAGAATTTGTAATTTTAAAATTCTAACAAACTACTAAATCACTACTCTAACCACCATTTGTAGTTTAAAAATTCTAATTTCTATCTAACGTTTATAAACAAATACTCTAAGCGGCTTAATATTACTAACATTACTAATCTATCTTGAAAAATAAATTTCATTCACTAACCTATTCATTGATGTCACTAGTAATATTATGGATAACTCCGTCCAATCGATAGATACGATTGGGGTCGTCCTTCATGTCTACAGTTTTGAATCTTATGGTGTTGTTGCCTAACTTTTCTCTCTAGGGTGCATTTAGAAGGTGGGAAGATTGTAAATTGTAATTCGAAATAACTGAATTTGAATTCTATATATAGGTGTAATGTTAGTAAATCGAATCTAATACATTTGATTTAGCTATGCTCTACAATGCCTATAAATCGAAGTTATTCGATTCGATTTATTAGAGGATGTAAATCGAAACCACTTGTTTCGATTTACTATGGGTATAAATCGAAGCCTATCATTTTGATTTACTATAGACATAAATTGAAGTCTATTGTTTTAATTTACTATGTGCTAATCATTTTAATATTTTTTAACATGTTAAATCGACATTATGTATTTTAATTTAAAATTTTTTTTACTAATTTAAATCTTATGATTCGATTTATCTTTAGAATGTATAAATGGAATCTAATAACTTCGATTTATATATAAACACAAACAAAACAACCATGTAATATTATTATATTTAAGACAATACGTAATGTTGATTTTTATTTGGTTTGTTATGTGCTTTACCCTAAAACTTGTGATTGATTATACCAAAATTCAAAACAATGTGATTCAACTATGTGAAAAAGAGAAAGGATCCGGACTTTTAAGTTTAAGGCTTTTAAGCTAAACATTAGAAAATGTTAATGATTGGGGAGGATTTGTTTAGATGAAGTCATAATATCAAACTTGTCATTATTAAACAAACAGAAATAATATTTCTTAAGCTCTACGTGGTTTCTCTTTCTCCTACTAAAAAGAAAATATCAAACCCAATCATTGGTTTTAGTTATCTACTCTAAGTGATTGGATATCCTATATCTTTTATACAACATCTGATTTTTGAATCCGTGGTTTTACTACAAAGCATCTCCAAAGTCCAAACGCTGAAATCGTATCAAGTTTGGACCTAGAAATGGGTCACGTTGTGAAGTTAAGTAGGTACTTAATATTTTATGTTTTTCTAACTCGTAATTTAATCATTCAGCGACTATCTTTTCTCACAGAATCTTGTGCTAGTAGGTTTCACATGGCATGAATGTATTTGGTGGAAGGTAGTTATCGCAAAATAACGACCGACAGATTCACAAAATTAAAATGAAATTACTCTACTTGATAATTGGGATTTGGGAAGAAAGATTTTATAGAAGCCATATGAAATCGATGCATTTCTACTCTTGATAGTTTCCATTTATAGTCCAAGTCAAACATATGCCACCGGAAATTGCTCTGTTTCTTGGAATTCTTCAAGTTTAATGCTACTTTATCTCCGTTCCCTTTTTAATGTTATAGGAAAAAAAAATAAGATGGTCAACTAGTACTTTAAAATGTTATGTGTTGGATTGAGGATTTAATTTGTAATAAGATTCTAATTTATAAATTTACTGTAGTATGCAACAATTAAACAGTAAAATGGGACAAGACTTGCAAATCAAAAAGCAGCATGATATTGAATCAAATCGCCCCCAACTTAGTTTTTCTACCATTTGGGGATCAAATATACAAAGCTATTGAGAATTTGGGATCACCATCACCTATAACATAACAACTAGGAGATGATGATCAATGACAATGAGATATTAATCATATATCCCGTGACACAAAAACAACTATATATTATATATATTTAGGCCTAGCGGGTGCCATATAGCCACCACAGCATAAAGACCATGTTGGCCTTTTTACTTTTTAACTTTTAACTCCTCCCTCCTAATTCTACCTCTCCTTTTCTTTTAACTCCCACACTCTCCCAACTCCAACAAGCAAAAAGCAAATGGCAATACTATATTACATGCACAAACAAAGTTTGAATTGGGGGGTTTCTAAAACTGTGACCCCTCAAATGTTTGTCCAAATTGCCAATTGGAAGGAGCAACATTGTAGCTAGTGACTGTTCTGCCATCACTGGCTGTGACTTGGAAGGAGAGGCTCTGGCCATTGAGGTATGAGTTGCTCTGCCAGTTCTGGCCCCAGTTCCTTGACATGGTTTGCCACCCTGTCTTCGAGCCCTTGATAGACACCGAGTGAATGTCTCCGGCTCCGCCCACATTTGTGATCAGAACCAGGTTGAAGTATGAGTGTCCATTCACTGTAAACCTTATTCCTCCTTTCTTGACACAGGGGACTCTGTTTCACACACAAAAAAAAAGTCAATGCATGATTCTAGTCAACACTTAGAGCTAAAAGAGCCTAGAAAAAAGTTACAAGTCCCACATTGGTTAGTTAAGCAAATCCAATGTGGTATTTATGATGAAGCTATTATTTTTATAGGATTTACTCATTGGATAAAATAATTAAAAGTTTTTGTATTTCTGTCGAGAGACCGTTATCGGAATTTACCTCCTGAAAGAAACGGGGACAATTCCGGCTCTGTATTGAGCAATTTGAAGGAAAGCAGGCTCAGCAAGATCAAAGTGTTGGAGGGGAGGGTTGCACCAGCCACCATTGTCATTAGACAAGGCAAAGTTAGGTGGGCAGAAGTTCGTGGCGGTGACCGTGATGGCGCCGGGGAGGCACCATTTGGGGTCACCGTTACACCTCATCTCATAGCAAGACCCGCAGCTCAAGCCATTGTTGAATAGAGCAGTGCTGAGTGCTGCAGTGTTAGTCCCATATCCTTGGCTATACAAGTTTCCATAGCCACAAGCACCACCTGCAATCATTAACTCTCGTTAGAAGAAAGTCTAAGATAGTAAATAATGCTTGATTCAAACCCTTAAAAGGCACCACCTTGGGACCCCATATGTCCAAATAAAAAGGCTAGGCACAATAATAAGTGTATGCAAAAAAAAAAAAAAATCATAGTGTTGTTTAATTTATTTTTAATGTGTAAGTTGTATTTTAAATATATTATGTACAAATAACTGATATAGTGATTGATTTTGTTACGTATATTTAATATGGTTGTTATAGTATTTTTTCAACAATAATTACCAATTTAGATGAAACTAGGCATTAAAGAATTAATATATTTAAATAGTATATTGATGTACTAATCTTTTTTAAACATATTGTTATTTTAAAACCATAGTGTGATTATCTAGAGTAACACTTAATGAACATACCCATTGTGCCGGATGCATCTCCACCACCATAAAATGTGGCATGGCCACCTTGCCATCCTCCACCATAGTCAGCAAATGTGCCTCTAAGGCATAGATTGAGAGCAATGAAGAGAAGGGAGATGGCAGAGGCTGCTATAATTGCCATTGTTGTGTGGTGCTAGCTACTAGAAAGCTAAGGGGATCTAGGATATGAGAGTGAGAGAAAGAGAGAGAGATGCTTTATTTGTTGCTTGTTGCTTAATGCTTAGCAAAAGGGTTTGGCTTGGTATTTATATAGGAAAAACTTAGCATAAGGTTAAGGGCATTAGGGACTATGTATGTGGGGTTATATGGGGTTGGAAAAGACAAGTTATGAGCCAAGAAAGGGTTTCAATCGCTCGCTCTCACTCGCTCTCTCATTCACATATTCATCACATCGTCGAGAGTTGCAAGAATCAAGGCGCACATGCACATGTTTCGGTTATTACACTACCAACTGCTTAATCTACGGCCCCACATGGCACATGCATTTCCCCTCTTGTTTTTTCTTTTCTCATATTCTTAATTAACTAATATATATGCTTATGTATGAAACCAGTACTAATATAGTAATATGGTTTTTCTTTAATCAATTTAGATTTGTTTAATGGTTACTTCAATTATTTTTTTAAACAAGTATTTTGAAGTTTGAATTTTTTTTTTTTTGGATATACAATAATTTATTAGTCAACAATAAGCCTTTAAATAGAATCATAATTTTTAGAAAATTAGTCTATAGTCAGTCGAAGTGGGAGATACTATAAACAATAAAGAAAAATTAGAATTTTTTTTCTTTCTTAGAATATAGAAGTCCCTTAAATCACGGTGCATAAGAAAGCCACTAATTTTGGGTTATCTAACCTCTAAGATACGTCCAACTTAGTGTGCTGTTGAGGGCAGCACCAAACGGGGTAGAAAATTTAATGCCATATGCGAAGGTATCCTAATTCCTACATAGCCTATTTTCCACAGTTTCATACTTGCTACACTCGTCAATGAAATTAAACCATTATTCTTCATTCAAATTATTAAGGGCAACCAAAACCTCAATTTGACTAATAATAAACTGGTATGTATAGTGGTAGTAACTTTATTATTTGAATGCGTTGCTGCTACAAGAGTACCCTCTTTATTATTTGAAGAGTTGCATTAAATTACCAGTGTGTGCAATTGTTCATGGTTCTGTCTTCTTATGCATGAAAAAGGACAAAAGAGTTCGAAGAAAATTCGTATTAATGTTGCAGAGGATCTGAGAAATTAGCCGACATGAAGAGAAGGAATCCACAGAAACCAATAACTCGAGTATTTTGGTTACACGTGTGCCATGCTCAACTAAAGAGGCTTTCATTAAAGTAGAGTAACCTATTAAAAAATGCTTCAAAATTATCAGATTTCTAATACGTTTAGATTTGTTAACAAAAGAATACTTTTAAAATATAACAAAAAAAATTAACTATTAAATATATATCTTTTAAAAATATTTTAAGATTTAGATTTTGATACGTTTTTTAAAACCTATTAGAAAAATAAATATTTTAAATAAACTGTAATATTTATAGATCAAATAGATAATTTTTCCAACTGTTTTTGTTAATAGCCAAAAATATAATAAAAAATTATCATCTAAAGATCAAATTTTAGTTTATATTTTTAGATACATTTTTTTTAAATAGATATTTGAATATTTGAATATTCTCATTAAATTTCAGATTAAATACATGAATAATTTTGTAATCACAAAATTTGTTTACTGTTTATTAAAAGTAATATATTTTGTTATTTTTATCTTATTTTAAAATAATTTTTATCATTAATAAATTTTGAAAATATTTTTATTAGTATTTTAATACTTTCCACGAAAAAAGAAATTCAAAGTTTACAAAGAAAAATGGAAGTTACCCACCTAAGGGGAAAATCTCTTCTCTTTTTGTCTGTATTTTCTTTTGATTGCAATATTATAGTTGGTAATCACTGGCAGCACGTATGAGTCATTTCAAATGACTAATTCGTGAATAAACAATCCTATAATTTTAAGTGTCGGTTACTTTTGACATCTTCTAAATCTAATTCTACTAATTAAGCGGACACTAATATAATTCTATAACTTAAAGTAGCATGCATTGATGTGACTATAATACTAATAAAAGTTATGGTAATACAATTAAAGAATCCAATGGTCTCAACTAAAATTCCTAAGCCTTTTCTAGGTGAAAGAATGGTAGTAACTTTCTATGCATGACAATAATTTGGTTGATTGAATCAAATTAATATCATGTAGGGTTTATATTTTTTTTGGTTTATTCAAATGGTATCTCCCAATCTTAAGGGTCTACCGTTGATCAATAAATTGCTGCATACATAAAGTGGGGTTCGAACTCCCGACACTTGCTTAAGCAAACGAGTAAACTGACCACTCGACCAACCCAAATTGGTTATGTAGGGTTTATATAATTAGAATGATATGAACATGGGAGGAAAAGTATCATGAAGTTCAGTAAGCACAATAACTAACTCGCATTAACCAATTTGATGATAAAACAAGGCCTTTACTTTTAAATTACTAACTTCATTTGTTAAGGGTGAATTATAAAGTACAGATGCAAATTTATGGATATTCTGTTTTATTCACAAACAAAGTAACAACACAATGAGCAACAAATCAGAGACTCAGAATCCTCATATAATTGCTATAACGGTGGAGGGTGCCAGCCTTTAAGTGGCACCCAAAGAAATATGAAACTACTCTTGTGGAATTGTCGGGGTTTGGGGAGATCCCTGACAATCCACAATCTTAAAGGGATTTGCAAATCTTACTCTCCCGAAGTTGGTTTTATCTGTGAAACAAAAAATCAATCTCGACAAGTTGAAGGAAAACTAAGATCTTGTGGTTTCAAAGAATGGTTTATTGTGGATCCGGATGGATTATCAGGGGGTTTGGCAATGGCATGGAGGGATGGTTGCACTATTCAGATTTTACAGCATGGTAGATTCTTCATTGCGGCATCAGTTCTGACAGCTAGTTCTAATGATCCCTATGGTGTTCTAGGTGTTTATCTCAGTTCAAATGATCAACATAGAATGGCTCAGTTTGCTGAATTAACTTCAGTCTCCCAACAGTTCGATGGTAAAATTGTGTTAATGGGTGATTTTAATGCCATTTCTAATCAATTGGAGAAAGCATGTGGGGGTGCTAAATCTCCTTCTTCTATTAAAACCTTTAACAGGTTTATTAATGATAATTCTCTAATTGATATTGGTATGTTCGGAAGACCATTCACTTGGTCAAATAGACGGAGTGGTGATGAGTTGATATAGGAAAGACTGGACCAATTCCTGGTAGGAGTTGATTGGCAGCAACTCTATCCCAATGCAGCGGTTCTTAGACTGTCAGAATCAGGCTCAGATCACTCCCCTCTTCTCTTAGACTCTAATCCGAGAACTAAGAGATCTAAACGCCGATTCAAATTCCAAGAAAGATGGTGTTCTAATGATGAAATAAGGCAGATTGTTAGAGAGGTTTGGCACGAACAGATTGATGGTTCATCCATGTATATCCTAGCTCAAAAAATAAAGCGTTGTCGGCATAAGATTGTCAGATGGCAGCAAGAACACAGATGTAATTCGAAGGTGGAGATTGATTTACTACAGTCTGAATTAGAGGAACTTCGTTTAGTAGGAATTCATGGAGGTGATATCATTTCAGAAATAGAGGACAAACTTGAAAAAGCTTTGCAAAATGAGGAATCTTATTGGAAAGATAAGTCTAGAGTCAAATGGCTCAAATCCGGTGATCAGAATACAACTTTCTTCCATCAGAAATTTAGAAATCAAACCCGAAGGAATAGAATTTGGCAACTAACTGGCAGTGATGGTGAAGTGGCTACTTCAAATGCTAGTATTGCTTCTGTGGCTGAATCTTATTTCAAGGATATCTTTTCCTCCACTTGTCATGAGAACCCTGAACCTCTGTTTACTGATTTTGAACCTAAGGTTACAGCTCAAATGAACCGTAGGCTTCAAAGACCAGTGACTATGGAGGAAGTAAAACGTGCAACATTTAGCATTCATCCTCAAAGTGCTCCAGGAGATGATGGTATGACAGCAAAATTTTTTCAAAGCTTGTGTAACATACTTAGTGGTGATGTGTTTCGAGCAGTTAAGAGCTTCTTTTCAGGGGGCAGAATTTTGAAGGATTTTAACCACACTCAGATCTATCTTATTCCCAAGATTTCTGATGCTAAAGATATGACCCAAGTAAGACCAATAAGCCTATCTTCAGTCTTTTACAAGATTATCTCTAAAGTATTTGTACATAGACTTCATGGTATGATGAATAGACTAATTAGCTCTATGCAGAGTGCTTTTATTAAAGGCAGATTAATCTTTGATAATATCCTAATTGCTCATGAGTGTATGCATTACTTGAAGAACAAAAAAAGGGGACTCGAAAATAAAATGGCACTAAAATTATATATGAGTAAGGCATATGATAGGGTGGAATGACACTTTCTTTGGTTTATATTGGAGAAGTTTGGTTTTGACTCCCGGTGGATCATGTGGATTCGAGAATTAGTGACAACTGTTTCTTATTCTGTTATTGTGGAAGGACAACCTTATGGTTTCTTCAAACCAAATAGAGGTATTCGACAAGGAGATCCTTTATCTCCCTATCTTTTTCTTTTCTGTGCAGAAGGTCTTTCCTTCTTGCTACACAAGGCAGAACAAAACAGACTAATTCAGGGTCTTCAGATACATAGGCGATGTCCCAAGGTCAACCACCTCCTCTTTGTTGATGATTCCATCTTATTTTGTAAGGCTAATCCCGAAGCATGTTCAAATATCCTGCATTTATTGAATTCTTATGAAAGCATCAGTGGCCAGAGGGTAAATCTTAATAAATCTGCTATATTCTTTAGCCACAACACTCTCTCCACTACTCGTACACTACTGGCTAGCTCTATGAATATTAATCATATTGGGACTCGGGATAAATACCTTGGTTTGCCTTCTACAGTCTCTAAATTGAAAAAGGCTTCTTTTAGTATGATAAAAAAAAAAGGTTCGGAAAAGAATCCAAAGGGTGGAAGCGCAATCTTCTATCGTCAGGTGGTAGACACGTATTGCTTAAGGCAGTGGGAGAAGCTATTCCTATTTATACATTGTCTTGCTTCAAGTTGCCTGATGGTTTAATTTCGGAAATTCACTCTCTACTTTCTCAGTTCTGGTGGAGACAAAAAGATTCTGAAAGGCGGATGGCTTGGATTAGCTGGGACACTATGACTCGCCCACGAAAAGAAGGAGGCCTTGGATTTAAAGATCTCAGAATCCAAAATCTGGCGCTTTTAGGCAAACAATTTTGGCGACTCGTAACACAGCCTACTTCCTTATTATCAAAAATCCTAAGAGGTAAATACTTTAGCAATGGTAATGCTATAACGGCAGAAATTGGAGTCTTACCTTCTTGGGGATGGAGGAGCATACTGGAAGACCGAAAGATTGTTGAAAAAGGTCTTAATTGAGCTGTGGGTACTGGAGAGAATATCCGAACCTTTGAGGATCCTTTGCTGCCTCCTCCGTATCTTTTAATGATTTCTGACATGCCAAATAGACATGCTATTTCTGAGTTGGTTCCAAGAGTTAAAGATCTAATTACTGAAGATAGGAATTGGAATTAGAATCTCATTCAAGAATTATTTTCCCAAAACGTTGCAAACAGGATTTTGTCAATTAAAATTCAGCAGAGTAGGAACAAATTGCAATGGGATTTGAATAAATCCAAGCAATATGATACAGCTTCAGGTTACAGAATTGGCTATTTATTTTACCATCCGTCTCTGGAGCTTTGCCCTAATTATATGCAGCAGAAAAAGCCGTGGATTGATCTATGGAAATTAAACTTGCCTCACAAAATTAAGCTATTTATCTAGAAAGATCTCCATGGCCGGCTTCCGGTGCTTGCTCAGATTCATCACCGCATCTTATCTATATCACCAATATGCCCCTGCTGTCATGAAGCAACCGAAACAGTCACTCATTGTTTGATCGATTGCTCTAGAATTAAAGATGTATGGTCTCAGAGTTATCTTCGTGACTGTCTTTCCCCTCAGAGTCCTAATGACTTTTGGACATGGTGGACTGCATCAACAGAGATGCTTAACCCGTTGAAGAATGCTGATCGTAATCCTCAATTGCTTGCCATCATTTGCTGGAACTGTTGGAAAACTCGCAACCAGTTGATTTTTGAAGGTTCTACTTCAATGCCGTCTGCCATTCTAGCAAGCTCTGTCAAGTTGCTCCGTGAAATCCAAAGAACTCCCAATTTAGGTCGTCATCTCCATGAGGCAAGATCTTAGTTGCATTCAATTTGATTTATCATTCTTTCTTCTTTAAGTTTTTTCTTCTTTTTTCGACCACGCACCGTTGAATGAATACCTTCAGTGTAGTGTTTTTGGAAAATTCCCACCTTTCATTATGCTATCTTGCTTTTGGACACCTTTGTATTCCATTTTTCAATAAGTAATGAAATATAACCTATTATCTTTAGAAAAAAAAAAGGTAATACATAGTCTGAGTGTTTATTATAAATCTGCAAGATAACGTAAGAAAAAGAAAATAAAATTATAATTAATATACTGTAATTACGGGATGTTATTGTTATTATAAAAAAGGAAAAAAAATACGAAATAACATAAAATTCATTCTTAAAGATGAGTACATGTATCAGTCTATGTAGAAGGGAAATAGTAAAACACTGTCTCCATAAGATATTAAATACATTTTTTATCTTTTTTTTTAATCCTTTTAATGTTAAAATTTCTTTTTTTATTGTATTAAAAAATATGAGATTTATTATTAGAATGTGATTTATTATATTTTTAGAATAAAGTAATTACACACATAAATTTAATATTAACTGAATTTATTTTATTTAAACTAACGGATGATCATGCAATAATAATAATAATAATACTCTAAATTAACTTTTAATAATTTTGTTTCAAATAAATTAGTACTTAATAAAAAAATATTGACATAATAGTTCATGCTATTTTATAAAATTAGATAAATCAATTTTAAATAATATAAGAGGACAAATTAATTTCTTCTATCCTCAAATTTTAGATAATTTAATTCTTTAATCGTATTAATTTTATAAAAAGTGAATAAAATTAGTATTTTTTTAACAGAATTACGAACTGATTTAGATTATTCTTTTATTTTATTAGATACTAATATATCTAATATTTTAGTTGTCTTTGAATCTTATCATTATGGTCATTCAAATTTTGAATATTAATTTTTTATTCAAAATTTAAAATTTTTGCAACTTAAATTATATCTTATCTAAATTTTAAAATTATTAATTTTTTTCAAATCAAAATGAATTGATCCAATCCAAATAACAATTATTAGAATCGGAATGAATAAAAAAATAAATTCAAGTTAATATAATGTAAATTCTTATCATTTGAATCAAATTTTATTAGATTGAAAAATAAAATAAAATAAATATAAATAAAATTGTAATAAATTATATTGATTTTATTTTTTAAATTAATCTATATATATTGCGTTTCAAAAATGCTATATAATGTATACGAAAAAATATAAATATTTTTTAATCTTTAAATAATTTAAAACATATATAAACAAATATAAAATATGAAATTTATTATTTTTAAAAGTTTTACTCAGTGCATGCATATTTAAAATCTTATCATAGTCTTCTAATAAATTTTAATGTTAACGCCATAAGGACGTATTCTGATGTGCACATAAATTACACCTTTTTTTTTAAGTTGGGTCACTTATTTTAACCCCAAAAAATAAATAAAAAATAAAAAATTTAGATAAAATCTGTACAAATAGATCTGTACAATAAAGTGATCTAATATACACAATTTAGCTTATTTAATATGTTGGACTAAACATATTAAATTATCATTCTACTTTAGTTTATGACAATAATAAAAAAGTTTTGTGTTCTACAAATTTAATCTAACAGAATATATAAATTTAATTTTAATATTAGTATTTATTATTTTATCTTATCTTATCTTTAACTTATATTTATTTGTTCTTATCTTATCTTTATTTGCTTTTATCTTTCATAGGTCAATACTCTATATATATTTAGTTTTACCTTCAATTCAATTTAATTCAATTCAATCAATCAACAATCAATAAAAATTCTTTCATCTTTTATTTTCTTTTTCTATTCTTTCACAATTTTATCCTGGTATCAGAACAATTTCTATATTTTTTTTAGTTCAAAGCTTGGATTTCTTGATCCAATTTTGATATCTCTTATTTTATAAAATTCTTCCAATTCTAGTTGCCTTTTCTTTGCTTCCATCAAGGCATCTTCCATATAAACATTGTAGCCAATTTTTCCATCTTCTCAAATACTAAGTGCCATTCACCCAACATTGCCTTACACATGGAATATTTTTTATTCGTTTTCTTACTTAACCGCTCCGAAATCGTAGACTCGTCGTCATCTTCCTCCTCTTCTTCTTCCTCTTCCATCCACTCTCTCTTCCCCTTCCTCTTCCACCCACTCTACTTCTTTGAATTCATCATCATTTGTGTGAACCTCTTCCTCTTCCTCTTTCTCTTCTTTAGTGAAATTTATACCGGTTTCATCAGAACAATAGTTATTACTGTCAACAAAGAAAAAAATCGATCGAGGTGGCAGAGGAAGTATACGCCAGTAACGAGAAGAGACCAGAAATACATTAAGAAAATTGGATTAACAAAGATGATAGATCCCCGGAGAACTGCAGCAGGCGTAACCACCACCAGCAACCTCTCCAGAATGAAGAGAATTCTCTGTACCCACGGTGGCATCTGGCTGGTCACCACGGCGGTATAGAACCACCGAAATACGTAGAATGTGGGCATGATGGTGTCAGTAAACAGCACCAGAGAAATAAACGACCACGTGTGAGGATCATCAGTGCTAGGGCAAGTGGCCACGGTGTGTGCTGCACATGGCCACCATATTGAAGCAGTGACGATGGCGATGAAAACCAACGCATTACGCTCAATCAAGAAAGCCTTGAACTCAACTTCTGACCTTTCTTTTTCTGTCATTCTGTTTGCCATTGTTGACACTGTTTAATAAAGGTTATTAGATTATACTACGCGGGGAAAAAGAAGGTGAAGCCCTGTTCAACTATCATTCATGGAATAGTAACTATGGCCTGTCTACGCCTTCTTCCAGCAGTTCCATCTGCGTCTTCTTCCGACAGTTCCGTCTGCATTCTGTTTCAGCAGTTCAATCTGCACTCTGTTTTAGTAGTTCTATTTGCACTCTTATTGCGCTCCACGCGTCCTCTCTATTTTATCGCGCTCTACGCACCCTCTTTTATTGCGCTATACGCGCCCTCTGAAGATCAATCTTATCGCGCTCTACGCGCTTTTTTTTAAGATCGCTGCTTGCTCTCTCTCCCTCAAGCACATTATTTCCTTTTATATTTTTGCCGTCGGCAACTCTAGCTTCATCGCACGCATCTACCTCTGCATCACTGCGCCACACGCGTCTTCCTTAATCATTTCATCGGAACTTATCCAAACTGTGGATTATTTTCAATCCACCAGCTTGCGGAGGCGTATTAAACTACTCTTCTACCTTAGTCCTTGACAACAATAAAGAAGTCTCATGGCCCACAAATTCAGCCCAACAGAATATATGAAGTCAGTTTTAATGTTAGTCTTTATTATTTTATCTTATCTTATATTTATCTTATATTTATTTGTTCTTATCTTATCTTTATTTGCTTTTATTTTTCATAGGCCTATGCTCTATATATATTTAGTTTTACCTTCATAATTTACAATTCAATTCAATTTAATCATTCAACAATCAATAAAAATTCCTTCATTTTTTCTTTTCTTTTCCTATTCTTTCACAATTTTATCATGGTATCAAAGCAATTCCTGTTTTTCTTGGTTCAAAGCTTGGATTTCTTGATCTAATTTTGATATCTCTTTTTTTTTTATATAAAATTCTTCCAATTCTTGTTACCTTTTCTTTGCTTTCATCATGGCATCTTCCATAAACATTGTGGCCAATTTTTCCATCTTCTCAAATGCTAAGTGCCATTCACCCAACATTGCCTCACACTTCAAACATTCTTTATTCGTCTTCTTACTTAGCCACTCCAAAATCGTAGACTCGTCATCATCTTCCTCCTCTTCCTCTTTTTATTCCTCTTCTTCTTCCTCTTTCACACACTCTACTTCTTTGAATTCATCATCACTTGTGTGAACCTCTTCCTCTTCCTCTTCCACCCACTCTACTTCCTTGAATTCATCCTCACTTTTGTGAACCTCTTCCTTTTTCTCTTCCTCTTCTTGGTCTTTTCCATTATCATGATCTTTTTCTTCTTCTTCTTCTCTCTTGGCAGAATTTATACTGGTTTCATCAGAACAGTAGTATTACTGTCAACAAAGAATAAAAATTGATCAAGGCGACAGAGGAAGTATACGCCAGTAACGAGAAGAGACCAAAAATACATTAAGAAAGTTGGATTAACAAAGATGCATTTCCAGAGAACCGCAGCAGGCATAACCACCACCGGCAACCTCTCCAGAATGAAGAGGATTCTCCCTACCCACAGTGACATCTGGGTGGTTGCCACGACAGTATAGAACCACCGAAATACGTAGAATGCGGATATGATGGTGTAGGTAAATAGCACCAGAGAAATAAACGACCATGTGTGAGGATCATCTGTGCTAGGGCAAGTGGCCACGGTGTGTGCTGCACATGGCCACCATATTGAAGCAGTGACGATGGCGATGAAAACTAACGCAATACGCTCAATCAAGAAAGCCATGAACTCAACTTCTGACCTTTCTTTTTTTGACATTCTATTTCCCATTGTTGAAACTGCTTAACAAAGGTTATTAGATTATACTACACGGGGAAAAAGAAGGTGAAGCCTTGTTCAACTATCATTCATGAAATAGTAACTATGGCTTGTCTACGCTTTCTTCCGGCAGTTTCATCTACGTCTTCTTCCGGCAGTTCTGGTGCATTCTATTTCAGCAGTCATGTCTGCATTTTATTTCAGCAGTTCAATCTGCACTTTGTTTTAACAGTTCCATCTGTACTCTGATTGCGATCCATGCGCCCTATCTTTTTTATCGCGCTCTACGCACCTCTTTTATTGCGCCATATGCGCCCTTTGTAGATCAATCTTATCGCGCTCTATGCACTTTTTTTTTAAGATCGCTGCTTGCTCTCTCTCCCTCAAGCACAACATTTTCTTTTATATTTTTTCCATCGGCAGCTCTAGCTCCGCCGCACGCATCTCCCTCTGCATTACTGCGCCACACCCGTCTTCCTCAATCATTTCATCGGAACTTATCCAAGCTGTGGATTATTGACATCTTCCATCCACCAGGTTGCGGGGGCGTATTAAACTACTCTTCTACCTTAGCCCATGACAACAATAAAGAAGTCTTGTGGCCCACAAATTCAGCCCAACAGAATACATAAATTTAGTTTTAATTTTAGTCTTTATTATTTTATCTTATCTTATATTTATTTGTTCTTATCTTATCTTTATTCGTTTTTATCTTTCATAAGCTTATGCTCTCTCTCTCTCTCTCTCTCTCTCTCTATATATATATATATATATATATATATATATTAAGTTTTACCTTCATAATTTACAATTCAATTCAATTCAATCAATCAACAATCAATAAAAATTCCTTCATCTTTTCTTTTTCTATTCTTTCACAATTTTATCATGGTATTAAAGCAATTCCTGTTTTTCTTGGTTCAAAGATTAGATTTCTTGATCCAATTTTGATATCTCTTTCTTTATAAAATTCTTCCAATTATTGTTACCTTTACTTTGCTTCCATCATGGCATCTTCCATAAACATCGTAGCCAATTTTTTCATCTTCTCAAATGCTAAGTGCTATTCACCCAATATTGCCTCACACTTGGAACATTCTTTATTTGTCTTCTTACTTTGCCACTCCGAAATCGTAGACTCGTCATCATCTTCCTTCTCTTCTTTTTCCTCTTCTTCTTCCTCTTTCACCCACTCTACTTCTTTGAATTCATCATCACTTGTGTGAACCTCTTCCTCTTCCACCCACTCTACTTCTTTGAATTCAACATCTATCACTTTTGCGAACCTCTTCCTCTTCTTGGTATTTTTCATTATCATAATCCTTTTCTTCTTCTTCGTCTTCTTCTCTTTTGGCAGAATTTATACCAGTTTCATCAGAACAGTAGTTATTACTGTCAACAAAGAATAAAAATCGATCGAGGAGGTAGAGGAAGTATACGGCAGTAATGAGAAGAGACCAAAAATATATTAAGAAAGTTGGATTAACAAAGATGGATCCCCGGAGAACCGCAGTAGGCATAACCACCACAAGCAACCTCTCCAAGATGAAGAGGATTTTCCGTAACCTCGGTGACATCTGGCTGGTCGCCACGGTGGTATAGAACCACCGAAATACGTAGAATGCGGGCATGATGGTGTATGTAGGTAAACAGCACTAGAGAAATAAACGACCAAATGTGAGGATCATCAGTGCTAGGGCAAGTGGCCATGGTGTGTGTTGCACATGACCACCATATTGAAGCAGTGACAATGGCGATGAAAACTAATGCAATACGCTCAATCAAGAAAGCCTTGAACTCAACTTCTGACCTTTCATTTTCTATCATTCTATTTGCCATTGTTGACACTGCTTAACAAAGGTTATTAGATTATTCTACGTGGAAAAAAAGAAGGTGAAGCCCTATTCAACTATCATTCATGGAATAGTCACTATGGCCCGTCTGTGCTTTTTTCTGGCAGTTCTATCTGCACCTTCTTCCTGCAGTTTTGTTTACATTCTATTTCAGCAATTCAATGTGCACTTTATTTTAGCAGTTCCATCTGCACTCTTATTGCACTTCACGCGCCCTCTCTTTTTTATCGCACTCTACGTGCCCTCTTTTATTGCGCCATACGCGCCCTCTGAAGATCAATCTTACCGCGCTCTACCTGCTTTTTTTTTAAGATCGCTGCTTGCTCTCTCTCCCTCAAGCACAACATTTTCTTTTATATTTTTGCCGTCAACAGCTCTAGCTCCGCCACACGCATCTTCCTCTGCATTACTGCGCCACACACGTATTCCTCAATCATTTCATCGGAACTTATCCAAACTGTGGATTATTGACATCTTCCATCCACCAGCTTGCGGGGGAGTATTAAACTACTCTTCTACTTTAGCCCATGACAACAATAAAGAAGTCTCGCGGTCCACAAATTCAGCCCAATAGAATACATAAATTAAGTTCTAATTTAGTCTTTATTATTTTATCTTATCTTATCTTTATCTTATATTTATTTGTTCTTATCTTATCTTTATTTGCTTTTATCTTTTATAGGCCAATACTCAATATATATTTAGTTTTACCTTCATAATTTACAATTCAATTCAATTCAATCAATCAACAATCAATAAAAATTTCTTCATTTTTTATTTTCTTTTTCTATTCTTTCACAATTTTATCAAAACTAATATTTGCATTGTTATAATCAAATTAAATGAAAAGTGTAACACAATTTTACATTCCATATATTAATAAAAATAACATTACAAACATCTTTGATCTCTTATCACGTTAAATCGTGACTATAACTAAAAAAAAATTTGATAAAAAATAAATACTACATTGTTTTTAGTATTATGTCATGGTTTAAAATTGTGCTCATAGCTCAATAGTTACAGTTTTCTGAACTAAGATTGTGATTTTTTTCGTTGCTAAAATATATGACTATAAATGCATAGTCACGTTTTGCTTAAACACTCTATACTCATTCACAAAAATAAATATAGATGGATGATTGTATAAAATATTTTATACTTTTAATATATCAAAATTAAACTATTTTAAATTTACATACTATATGTTTATTGTTAATAGTTAATAAAAGTAAGGCGGTAACTTTAAAGCCAAGATATCTTCATCATTTGAATTAGTTTAATTTTTACTGTACCTATAAATCCTAAATCGATATATTACTGCTGAGGAAATAAAGAAGCGTTAAAAGATTATTTGAAATACGCCAAATGGACAAGTTGTGTGGTGTGGTTGCGTTCAATCAAAGAACTAACCATTAACAAGGCGTGCGCGTTTAATAAAAAAGACTTGAAGGATGGTTAATTTGTTTCTTAATGTAACAAAGCTTTCAATTCAATGCTTGAAACAATTAATTGATCTTAGTGATGTTCCTTTTTGTATCCATGTGGCCATTAATATGAAGAGAAGCTATGGAAAGAGTTGTAGGAAAAGTGGTGAAGATCTTCTATTGGGCCCTACCATGTTACTAGCACATGCATGTCCCGTTCTTTGCGGCCCATTTTATTCATTCCTCATTGTCAGAAAAAGATAAAAAGAAAACAAGAAAATAACATGCAAACAAATTTGGATTATGACTTGTAGATAAATATGTTAATTAACTAATTAATGATTAATCTATCTCCAAGTGGATAATAATATCAGTGATGGCTGATGCCTGACGGGTATGCAACATGAGATTCTTTTTATTTTATTTAGCCATTATGAATATTATTAAACGGTGCAGAATTTTTTCATAAAATTAAAAGATGGTGACCCATAAGTATAACTGTATAACATGTTTATAATTTAGCTTTGTAGGAAATGAAAATAGAATTGTATCTTTCAAAAAAAAAGAAAAGAAAATAGAATTGAAAAATTTGACATTCTTTCCTTGTGACATAGTTCTTTCAATATTATATATAGATCTAACTTTTGTATTTGAAATTTTTATAGTAGAATGTGATGTCTATGGTTTAAGCACGAGTATTAGTATAATTCAGAAAAAATTCAATAATTTTAGTTAATGAAAAATGTTAACAAACTTGGTTCTTGAGTTCAGCCATTCCCCCCAAAACTCAGTTAATAAGTACCTGTGGCCTTAAATTTATGGGGAGTGCTAGGGGAATAATGAAAATTTTGAACAACATGAACAACCACCAATCAAATGAAAATACACTACACTCTAATTTAATGCTACTAATGAAATTTACTCTTTTAACCCTATTAATTCACATTGTTTACACATTGTTCAAAAATCTTGTTGGTTGCTTATACTTTTCCTAAATTTATTAATTAAGGCAATGAAAAACTCCTATATATTAATTATCAATTAGTATTAGGTTGACAAACCTGCTAATCTTGTCTTATTATGCATCGAAAAGACAATAGAGGATGGTTCCTACGAGTGATTATTATATGTGAAGGAACAATTTCTGCTCATTTTTACTGAAGGATGTTTTCACCTTTTTTTTTCTTCATTATTTCCCCATTAATAAAATTCCTGGGAATTCACCCTAGATTCATACATTAAAAGCAAAAGATAAATAACCAATTGAACTTTGAGTCTCCGCTTTTTCAGTGCTAGCTAGTCAATATTTGTGGCTTTACCGCAAATTAAAGAAAGAAATTGAAATAGAATAATGCAACATCTAAGATATGGAGTGCGAAAACTTATGTCAGTTTTTGATAGAGAAGCGGAAAATGGATGTCCAAAATGCGAACGACCAAAAGGGAAAACCATAAAGTCACTTGCCTAAGCATTTATGAGCATGCAACATTCCACGTTTCTTGTTCATATATATGTGATAAACTGATAACTGAAAAGGCTCAATAATTATGGCAAGGAAGAAATTTTAAAACAAGGAGAAAATTGGTGCTTGAAAGATCAAAGTATTAAAATTATTAGGAGAATATCGTTTCAGGGTAGCAGTGGGTGAAGGACACTAGAAATGAGATCCACAAATAGGGTATGTGGACTAAAAGAAAAGAAAAGAAGAGTATTGTGATTTGTGAAAGTGGCTTCCACAAGGGTTGTCCCCAAGACCACTTGGCCAACATGCAAAATATGATGTAAAGACACACACAAATAAAGCATTATATGGATATGGATTTTGGAATTGAAGGCATTGACGTAAAAGGGTGGTTTGAGAGGTCACATTTCAAGTGGTAGTTAAGTAGTGCAGTGGTCACATGAATTTTGAACATATAAGACCGGTCTTTCAGAAGAAATGCAAGTTCAAACTACCATGTTCCAAAATCCAAACCCTACCATGTGAAATTATTTAAGAGGGTTGTAACCAATTGAGTTTTCGTTACAACATGTTTGGTGCCCACATATCTGTTGAACTGTTATGTTGTCTCTTATCTACTTTGGACCCTTAGGTTAGTTGTTTCAACAAGTGATTAGGTTGAGGTTGTTAACAAGTTGAAATTAGGTTGAGAACGAAGAGGGATAGCAGTTATTTTGATGTTACTACTTACTATGTTGAACAATAGTTTCATTCTTGACTTGCGAATGTTAAATTTGAAATGTGCACTGAACTGGTCAGAATTCTTATTTTTTTGGATCTGCACTTGGAACAATTTCTTTTCTTAACAAGAATTTCAAAGATAATATTACCAACTGAATCATTCGACCAAGGTGAGAGAAATATATAATGATTCCCAATTTATATCTTTTGTTTATACCCAAGAAAAAAAAGTAGTTATTTTAAAAGATTTTAATCCATTTGAATCACTTATAAGAACAATTTTTGTTGTTGTTAAGGCACCGTTTGGTTGATATACATGTATGCCAAAGACAGAAATATGATAAGATGTATTTTTTGTTTGGTATGTAAGACACATAAATAAGAGAGACATGAGTATACAAATATACTCACAAAAAATATGTATCATGTGTCTCTCCAATTAGTTGAGACAATAATTTTTAGTTTGAGACACTGAAATTTTTACAATTTTATCCCTTTAATATTTTTGTAATTCCATCCATATTCTTAGCATTTTCAATCTAATTTCCTTTTCTTTAACCACTCTTCATTTCCTCTCTCTATAATCTATCCATACCCTATCCATGGCTGTTGCCCGACTTTGGACTTTGATGGCATCGCCCTTCATTCTCTTTATGGTGGCATTGTTTGTCTTCTCTTTGGTATTGTTGGTCTTTCTCTCCCTTTTACATTTCATTCTTCCTCTCTTTGGTGGCAGGAGCAATTGCAGATCTATAGTGAAAACAACCATAAATCTCATTACAAATTTAGTCTTTTTACATCGACTCTGCCCTTCTTTCACCTCTCCTCATCTTCATATTCTTTTCATTCTTCTCTATCTCTTTCTTTTCTTTCATTTACCCTAATGCCTTGTTTTACCTTATATTTAATTTGTATTTATTTAAAATTTTATTTTTTAATAAAAATTTTGAATCTGTTTGTATTGTTCAATTGGGATGCTATTGAAGAATTTTTTTTTATTTTATAAATGTTGAATTTGAAATTGAATTTTATTTGTGACGTTATTTATTATGGATGGAGTGATAACTCATTCTCTGTTTGAGTTGATGTTTAAATTGATGGAAATTTGTGTTTGTTATGCTGTTTTTTTTAGCAATTTTGTTAGTTTTGATGCTTATGAGATTGATTTTGTTTTGATTAAGAATTACTGGATTAAGAATTACCAAACAAAAAAGAATCTGTGTTGGTTTGAAGATGGTGATGCCATGGTAAATTGTAATGATTTTGAAAGAGAGTGAAAAGGTTGAAGTGATGATGGCGATATAGGAACGATAAGGGTAAAATTGACTTTTTAGTAGAATTATGAGTTGTATGTTCAGTCGATGTCTTATTAATTACCAAACACAATACAAAATTAATTTCTTCTTGTACCGATGTATTCTTATGTATTTGTGTGTACGTTTTCATACTTTCGAAACAACAACCAAATACAGCCTAAAGGCACAAGGGGAAAACGCTAAAATTTGAATCCATGTTCTTCATGTATAAATTTTATGTTTACTTATGATCTAATAGTCTCCAATTTAAACATTACAACATTACTTAAATTTTTTTTATCAGATAAATTGGACAACTTTTAATCCTAAGTATTATAACATTAAAACCCATCTATACTACACACTCACACATACAATACTTAAAGCAGTCTCATCTATCATTTAATCTTATCAAAATTTAAAACTGGGTATAACATATCAAGAGGCACCATGATTTGCCACTTGAACTAATGCTTCCACTCCAACATTACCTAAGCAATGCTTTCATGGAATCTTGGCAAATGTGAAACAAAAAAGCCTGAGTGTTGAAAATTAAAAGGATGAACGAACGAAAAAGACAATAACGGATAGGATAAACTATAAAGGAAAAGAAGGGATCATAACAATAAGCAGTGTTCGCCATTCATTTTTTCCCGTAATTTTTTTTGGACATGAGAATAACTAGTAAGATATGTGATTGTGGACATTTAAGGCACTGTTCATTCAGATGGATCCTTCAAAAGTGACAGTAGAATAGCCAACGAAAACGTCAGCCTTTTTGTCCATTTCTACGGACACATGACGACCTAACCAACATCCATTGCATACCAGTTGAATTCGCAAATGAAATTGATGACAAATGCTTATTTGTACAATGGGTTATAAGGAGAGAACTGACACAAACACCGGTTAATGGGTTATTAAATGGAAGGCCAATTCTATTCGGCCTATGAATTAATGCTTAAATTTTACCTACTTTATTTTTTGTAATAAATTTTAAATTTTTAAAAATTATTTATTTTTATACCTTTTAAATTAAATATTAATTTTTAATCTTTTTTAATAAATTAGGCATCACCTTTTAGACACTATAGCAATCACCTAAATGAAATGTCAAATAACTAATTTGGATTGGTCGAGTGGTCAACTCACATAAGCAAGTGTTGGGAGTATGAATCTCACCTTGTGCATGCAGCAACATTGGCCAGTGACAGACCCTTAAATGAAGTTCATATCCGTAACAGATTAATCTTTGGCCTATCAGGATAGAGAATACCGTGGGCAACAAAAAAAATAGAATGTGAAATTAGGCAAATATTATCAAAGTTGTTATAAAATAATTTGTTAAAAGGAAAAGAAAACCTGTCATATAATTCAAAAATAAAATAACAAAAACCTGTCTCACTTGAGCTCATACATTAATTTGAACCCTAATAAAAATTGGGAGGAGAAGAGGAGTGAAGAGATCAATGAACAAGACAAAAAAATGTGAATTTTTTATAAATGAATTGAATAGAAAAACAAAAATCAATCACTTGTGTCAGACTATGAACAATCTAATTAATAAACAAGGAGGTGAGACATGTTGGTCAGTCAAATTTAAATCAAAAGGCATTGTTGATTTTATTAACAGAAATGGAGGGACCATCATGAATCAGAACATGAGGGATCGGATGACTTATGTCTAGCACCTGAAATTGGCCAACAGGAACAGGATCACTTGGCAACATGTTTGACAAATTGTATGGAGTAGCTACATCAATCAGCGGTTGAGGGGAAGACATATTAGGCAATAGTGGATGCAAAGGAGGCATTTGCATGGTGTGAAGTTCGCTTGCAAAATGTTGCAGTTGAAGCGAGAAGAAAGGAGCTTGAGAATATGAAGCCCGTTGCATTGCCAAACTATTCGAATTGGGACGAGTTACCATCTCTCCAGTAGCAATCTTGAGTCTATCAACTTCTTTTTTCAGTGCTTCATTCAGAGCTATGATTTTTTTTAACCAAAGAAAAAGGATGGTTGAAGTCAAGCGTGTTACATAAATCACAATATATTAGCTGAAAGATTAACAAAAACAAATACACTCTTAGTTAGTCATTGAGCATGAGGGGGGAAAAACTATTTTTGAGGAGTGCAAGCAATCTAATACTTATGAAATTGAACTAAAAATTGCATAAAAGGTTGTAAACAATAACATCTCAGAAAATAATAATTCTGCATTTCTGCTCATATTGAGGAAAAAAAAATCCTCATTATCAATCTGGCTTCATGTCATGATCCATGTCATGAAGACATGGATCATCCATGTGAAAGGCAGAGGAAGACTTAGGAAGACCATCTATGAGGTGGTCAAATGATATCTACATGTAAACGATCTCTCTGTAGACATGATACATAATAGAGCTCAATGATGTCGTTTGATCTATATAGCCGACCCCACCTAGTGAGACAAGGCTTCGTTGTTGTATTAATTTGGCTTAAAAAATTCTCATATTTTCTTTGTATGATTGAAACATACCATCACATATTTATCCAAAAATACATACCATCACATAACTTAGCTTGTTGCTCCATAGCTTGTAAGCGTAGCCTAAGTTCAGTATTTTCAGTAGTCAAACCAGTTGTATCTCTCTGAAAAAGATTTTTCGCAATGAATAAGTCTTAGGTAGTATTATATGAATGTGTTAAGCCTTCCATAACCTACTAGAAATTTTACAACTAGTAAACAACACACATTTAAAGAAAACAAAATGCCTTTAAAAGGAAAACAGAAAACATGCCAAAGAGCAAATAACAAATGACCAAGGAATAGATAGGTGGTAACTGTTCTTGATATTTACAAGATAACATATCTAAACTACACATGAAACAAAATCAAGTATATCGAACAGGAATAGGATCCTCACACATTAAGGGATCATCATGCAGCAGATCGAATGATACGGAACAAATATATAGCATGAGAGGACCCATATCCTGTCCAACCAATCATAAGTAATGAACTTTTATAATTCAGAAAGTTAAATATTCGCATCATGTTTTATGTTTTCGTGCCAATACTAAATAATAAGGAGCCTAACATATCAATCATTATGAATGATTAGAGTTTTGGGACAAAGTATAGCACACATTAATGCAGGTATATTGTAATGTACTGTGCATAATTAGGATGAAGTAATGATACATGCATTAATGTGTGCTTTAAAAAAAGCAAGAGAATGAAAGAGAAAAGCACATGTATACTAGATGGAATGAAGGCAGCTACTAAGAACCTGGAAAAGATTTAATTGGGCTGAAAGAGTAGTTGCTTCTGTTTGAAGAACCTGAATTTTTCTCTCAAGCTCCACCACATAACAAGCTCTCCTCTCCTTTGAGCGGGCCGCCGACTTACGGTTGGCCAAAATCCTGCACAATTCGGGGGTATCCTCTTTAACTAATAGAAATATGAATCACCATTTAAAAAAGGAATCATGAACAGCACGATTCCAGAGAATACCATGCATTTTCTGTTTAAGTCAATTTTAATATTTCATTGACTAAATGTGAAAATTGATTTATGCAATAGATACATTGTCGCCCATCAGTTATGAATTTGTTCACCAAATCACCATTGTAAATGCTTTTCAACTTTTCAACTTGGGGGCAAGTGGCAGAGAGCGCCACTATGGACCGTTGTGGCCCATGCAAGTGCACAATCGCATTTCCTTTTAGAAAAAGAAATGATCTAAAAAATTGAATCAAAATTTTCACCTAAAGCTAACTTACAGGTTTGAGCTAAGCTATAATAACGCTATTATTCCTATGACAATTGAATATGAAGATTGAATAACGAATGAGAGAGAGAGAGAGAGAGGAACCTCTTGGCTCGCTTGGGATCAACGGTCCATAATTCAGCAAGCTTGTCAGGGGACATGGCCTTCTTGGCCTCAATGCCTTCCAACAACAACGAAGAAGAAGAGGCGTCATCCGCCGAGTTGCTACGCCGGTGACCAGGCCTCACGGTGGTTTTATTGGTATCTACAATGGGCGCGGGTGCAGAGGCAGGTGATAGCGGAGGTAGTTGGTGGTCGGATACTGGCTTAGAGAGGGATTCAGCTGCTACGGAAGATGAGGAGGAGGAGATGACGGTTTCGTTGTTAGGAATGGAATTTTTGAAATCAAAGGAATCAACATCCAAATCCACATCCATATCGAGATCGAGATCAAATTCGTCGGGGATTCGGACATGTAGCTCCGATTGAGTTCGACGGTGGTGCGAGAACGAAATCATTTTTGGGTTTTTTTAGGAGAGAGGAGAGGATAATAAAACTAACTCTCTCTCTCTCTCGTATTCGTTTCGATGATTCGATCAGATCAAGATGTGTTAATTTTCCATTTTCCTCATGACACAGTTAGTTTGCGGTTTGGTTCGATATTTAGAAGAAAAATCATTCGAACCAATTATATATAAAATACTAGCATGATAACCCATGCAACTGCACGTGATCCATGTATTTTTAAAATTTTTAAATAAAGAATATTAAGATAAAATTAAAATATGTTTGATAAAAATACATATGTTATATTAATATTCAAATAACAAAAAAATTATTCTTACATTAAAATAGTATCACAGAATATAATAATTATTTAGCATGTTAATTAATATTATAATATGAAATTTAGAGCACACGATAAGATAAACATAAAAATAGCAATAACACAGTTCAAAAGATAAACATGAATAAGAACTATAACCAATATAATTTATGTATATAAAAAAGATTTCTTTGATTCATCATGTTAAAATAATTTATTTCTTGGATAATTTTTTTTTACAAAAATATAAGTTGTTATTTTTCAATACTAATAGAGATTTATCAAAAAGAGAGGACCGAATGCATAAAAAGATGAAGAACTTAAGGAAGATTTACTATTTTGGCCTTTCATTTTGTTTATTTTCTAATTGAAGAAAAAGAGAAAGGGAAAAAGAATAGATGTTTGAAATTTCTCATCAAACTTATTATTTTCCAAGACGAAAGAAAGAAATAGAGAGATAAGTGTAAAGGCTTCTTTGCGCAACTTCAACTCGTTCCTACAAATCTCTCAACCACTATCTTTTAATCCAAACTCTAACTTAGATGAGAAAGAGCACACTATAGAGGACGTTGCTTTTTGGTTTATCTTTTATTTTTTTTCTTTTTCTCTTTCTCTTCTATTCTTTATTCCTAAATATTGTGAAAGTGACGCTTGAATGAATACTCCATTGCTATTTGATTGTACAAAATATAGTTTATTTTTAATATACCATTTGAAAAATAAAGAGGTAGTATTTTAAAAATGGTTCCTAATGTGCCTCTAAATTTTTTCCAACTTATCATATTTAAGAAGCATGAATTCTTAAGGGTGCTGATAATATAATCGACAGATACTATTTTTTTTCTTCGCTAATTTTCAACCATATGTAAATTTTCAAAATAATAATGAATCCCAGTGGAATCATTTCAGAAAACGAAACAGGTAAAGCGAAAAAAGCAATAACTTTAATGGTTTTAAAAAAAAATAAAGGTGATATGAGTAATATAATTATGCAGGTGACTTAACAACGGTACAAATAGTTATTCAGAATCACAAAATCAAAATATAAGAAAAAATCCCTAATAGATAAGTGTTGTCGACACCTATTTTTCAATTCAGTCATAGATTCGTTTGTGATCGATAAGTGTTGCAGGAAAACATAAATGTCATAAAAAATCTAAGTAATACTCCAAACATATTCAGCCTTAATTCATGAATAATCTTTAATCATAAAAATCTTCATGAAGTGTTTCACAGAGTATCTTTAATATGCAGACATTACTTACAACTTATAAAAAATGTTGCTAACAACTTCCAATAAGTTATATTAATGACTATTCTTAAAAAAATGTTGATTATCCCAAAAAAGAGATATAAACTAATAAATTATGAAATGATTATGGAGAGTGGCATCCTCATGATTTTTCACCTATTAAATTTACAATGAGAACCTACTATGTGACCATATTGTCCACCCTACTTTAATCCCCAACATTTGGTAGTTTCTTCCAAGCTAGTTCTTCTGCTATTCAACATCTTTGGCTTTAGCTTCTTGCTCTAAATTTTATCTGTTTGAATAACTCAATGCGTTCATTTTCAAGAACATGTTGCAAACATTCATGGTGACTCCATAAACTATGCACATAAGCTAATAAGCATAACATAAAATATAGTATGGAGAGATAACAATTTACCTTGTCATCAATCTCAGCTTCTCTCTAAGCATGAAGAATGCTCATGATGGAACTTTTCTTGGCATACTCAAGTACATATTCTACTATCGGAGCAATTAAATTCATACTTGAACCAACTCAGCAAACTCTCCAAAAACACACTTTTTCATAAGAATAATCACTATAGTTGGGAATCCAAATTTCTTTCTCCAAATAAAAAAAATATATTTGGATTCTCACTTTGCTTTCCGTTGGAAATATAAATTTCTTTTATCAAAGAAATCATAAGAACTAAAGTTTCACTCTTTTGGTTGTTGTAACCTTTTGTAACATCAACTGATTTTTTATAGTTATGGACCGTTCGAAAAAGCAAATATCTATAGCTTCAGCATCATCTTTTTGAGCATTTGCATTAAACAAAATGTACACTAGATATAATTGACTATAGCTATAAGCAAAATATATTGATTGATTAGTGAAATCCTTGAAAAATATTAGATGTTGCATTAAAATATATCAATTGTTATACTCAGACGGATTGATCATTTTCATATCAAGGATTAAGGTAGTTTCAGTATGAAGTAAAAGTATAAAAGGAGAACACTCCATTGAAAGAAAGAAATTGATTCCACCAAGTTGGCATCACAACAGCAAAATTAAGAACATGAAATGACTACTATTTCAGATACAACTTAAAAGATGTGACTACATTAACACATACACTATTAGTGTCATGCATATATGTATTCAGCTCTTCTTCATCTATGGTATAGTTATGCAAAACCCAATTAGTCCACTCGCTTCTGTTTTAGTGATCAAACCACGTCTGATTAGTTTTTCTTTAAAAAGATTTCCTAAAGATTAGAACTTTTCCAGTATTTGAAATTTAGCCACAAAATATATTTTATCTTGAAACTCTATGTTTTTATTATGTGTTGTTCAATTATACAAAACCTTAATAATAGATAGATGATTGGATCTAAATTATCAATTGTCGCTATTAGCAAAGCATAATCAGCAATGTTTATCAAGCACACAATCATATTACCCCCAAGAATATTACTCGAGAAAACAGAAAGCAGAATATTACTAATTATCTGATTCAACCTAACTAACAATACTTGGATCTAGTAAAATTAGGCCAAATTCTTTGCAAGCTTTCAAAATCAATTTGAAACAAAAATCATAAAGTAATAGAAGCACTTAAAAAAATACAAAAAACATAGTGAATAGAAACTCGATAACAAATGTTCACATAAAAGAAAAAGGGCTGGAAGCTAAAATGTAACAAAGCAGTTAAGAACTAAAAGGAGCTCTAACAACAAAACAACCAAAAAACTGGAAGCTAGTCATTCAACCCTCTTATCCCAGATTAACAAATTTCTTAAACTACAACTTGAGGTGTTGCAAGCCTTTCAATTAGAATCCTGCAAGAGTCTTCAAAATTCAATTTAATAGTTGAACATTTAATATTATTGTCAAACAGTTCAAAAATTTCAAGAACCATCTTTCACATATCCTAAATGAGCAAATAAACGTTACACAACTAACCTCAAACGGATCACTCTGTAGAATGCCACTTGATAGGTAAATGGAAATAAATTTTCCAACATCATATCTACTATACCTAAATGTCATTTGGGTAAGGTCATCGGTTCCAAATAAAAAGAACTTATCTTCATCAGCAATCTATACAAATAGATAATAAAATTAGTCAGTTTAAATAAATAATTAAGAGTACGAGAGAATAGAAATTTTGAGTTCATATATACATTTGCTAATTGCGTTCCAATAAACGCGCGGGAGACACTCCCCTTTGAAGTGACCCATTACTACACTCCACTCATACGATTCCTAGTTAAAAAGCCTCGATTGCTAGAAGCAATTAATGATTCAGAGGGTGGGGGATCAAATCCTTTACAATGAGAGAAGTTATAAGGTATCCATACCTGAGGAACTCATGTTTTATAATATGCCTATGTGCTATGCTTGGATTCGATATTTGGTGGAACATAGCTCCTGAGAAATTGCTCTTAAGACCGCCTGCTTTGTGCTCCCCGAATCTTAGTACCCTTTTGAGAGTAGCTCGGGATACTTTCTTTGATAAAATTTATAGCATTCACCCTCATGTTATCAGCCCATGTAACTATCTATTAAAAAAAAAATATAAAATTGATTATAAGCTATACATCTTATTTAATATTATAAATCAATTACTTGGAATGAGTTGAAGTCCACCAAAACTCAAGTGAATTACATGCATCTTATTCAAACCACACCAGTCCATTAAATATAAAGTCTAAGAAAATTCATAGAAATATAAACTCTATTTTTCAATTGATAGATACTAAAAATCAAATATTAATAAAGGGGGGACATAAAAAGTATACGAATGAGTAAAAATAAAAATTATTACAGAAGAAGAAAAAAATGATAAAAGGATAAGAGAGGTTAAAATTAATTAAAATATATATATATATATATATATATATTGTATTTTTATTTTTATTTTTATTTTTTTTCTTTTTTTTAATGGAAGAAATAATACAAAAAAAAAAGAAAAAAAGATGTAAGGAGGGGAGGGGGTAAGGATCATGGTTCAGGAGGGAGGGGGCTGGGGGACGTAGTTGAAGGGAATAGGATTATATATATATATATATATATTAGGCGTTGTAAAATAGGGGGTGTGGGGGTTTACAAGTGGGAGTTGTTGTATGAAGCAAGGTTGGGGGGTGGGGGTAGTGTGTGTATAAGGAATGGGGGTGGGGTCACGAAGGGTGTCACGGTTTTGGTTGAATGGAATAATTGTGGAAAGGAATAAGGCAGGAAAACAAGGGATATGCTTCAGATATTGATGGGATTTGATTTGGAAGTAGGGCGCCTCCTAACTTGGCGTAGCCTTCCCTCCTGAACTCAAGTTAGGCGCCACCCATCCAGCAACAAACTTCAAATGGTACGCATGACTTTAGGCGCCATCCCTCTAAGGAACAACACCAAAACGCACGCATTATTGGTGCCTAGTTTGAAGGAGTGAAGTTAGGTGCCATCTCTCCAGCAAGCATCTTTAAATTGAGTTTGTATGTGGCGCCTAATTTGGGGTTCTGAAGTTAGGCGCCACCCCGTTTGCAACAACTTCTTCCAGGGTGTCCGAAGTTCTGTCTTAATGCACCTGTTTCCGTTCTAATCATTCTGCATGATCAAAATACACGTAAAACAAAGGAAAAATAGTAGAACTCGAACAAAACTAAATAAATAAAATCAAAGTAAAAAAAAAAAATCAAACTTAAGGATACGAAAACATTGGGTTGCCTCTCGACAAGCGCTTCTTTACCGTCACTAGCTTGATGGTCAGCTCCTCTAAGGAGGAGGATCATAGGGGCTCAATTCTTCGCCCCTCACTGTGAACTTCTTTCCTGTGTTCTCATGGATTAACTTTACATGCTCAAGAGACAGGATCCTATTCACTGTATGAGGAAGGATTGGGCATGCAGTGAATACCACCTTCATTCCTAGGGAGAAGTCTTCAGTGAGAATCTTTTTATTTCTCCATCCTCTGGGTACTTTCTTTACTTTTTGAGAACCTCCTCCTTGGTGGATGACGCATTCCCGACACCAAACTTAGGTTTGATGTCAGGGAAAATTTTAGTGATTGTCACCAAAGGATGTTTGAGCTGCAGATTCTGTTGTGTATCATCAGGGGGTTCTTGAAGATTTGGATCAATAGGCTCAGTCTATATGCACCTCTCTTCTTTACCTGTTGAATGTATATCTTTGAAGACATGAAAGACCAGTTACTCATTATGAACTCTAAGCACTAATCCACATGCAGGCTTTATAGAGGCATTCTCATCCTCCCCCAGTGTCAAGAATCACAAAATCTGCTGGGAGGAAGAACTTACCACTTTGACCAAGATATTCTCCACTAATCCACATACAGGCTTTAGGGATTTGTCTGCCATTTGTAATGCTATCCTTGTGGGTTGTACCTCTTGGATTTACAATTTCTTCATCACAGACAAGGGCATTAGATTTATGCTTGCACCTTGATCACATAGGCTTTCTCAAAGGTGGTGCTTCCAATGGTACATAAAATTTGAAAGCTCCCTGGATCTGGCATCTTCCTTGGCAAGTTATTCTGAATTATGGCACTACATTCCTTAGTCAAGACCACTATCTCATCTCCCTTTAAAGGCTTCTTCTTTGACAACAACTCCTTCATGAATTTAACATAGATATGCATTTGCTCCAAAACCTCAGCAAAAGGAATATTGATTTGCAACTTTCTGAAGACTTACAAGAACTTTAAAAACTGCTTGTCCTTGGTCTCCTTTTGAAGTCTCTGAGGATATGGCATCTTAGGTTTGTATTCAAGAGCCTTAGGTAATGTTGGATGTATGTCAAGAGTGACTGGAAAAGGGTTGTCTGCACGCCTAGGAGGGGCGTGTACTACTGTGTCTTCAATCTGCTCTGGAGCTTCTTTTTTAACTGGCTCTTTAGTAACTTGTGCTTCCGTACTTGCCACTTGTCTACTTATCAAGGTTATAACCTTACACTCCTCTCTTGGATTTGGAATTGTGTTATCAGGAAGGCTATTAGAAGTCCTCTAATCAATTTCATTAACTTTTTTGGCTAATTGACCCATCTGAATCTCCAAGTTCTTGATTGATGCTCTAGTTTCCTGTATAAAACTCGCCATTAGTGCTTTCAAATCAGTGTTCTTCTATGATTGAGAATTTTCTTGCTGAGGTAGTTGTTGTTGAGATGACTAAAACTGGTGGTTATTGAAATTATTCTGTTGAAAACCACCCTGAGGATGATTATTAAAATTTTGTGGCCTCTAAGGTTGCTCTCTCCACCCTAAATTTGAGTGATTTCTCCATCCCTGATTATAGGTCTTTCTAGGAACATTCCCCATATAGTTGACCTGTTCAGAAGGAAATCGAGCATAGTCATAATTCTCACCTTGAATGAAGCTACCATTTATGTCATAAGGAGCCTCTTGAGGGGCATTCTGAGCATTAACAGCTGAAACTTGCATCCAACTTAAGTGTTGAGTAAGCATATTAATCTGCTGAGACATAACTTTATTCTGAGCAAGAATAGCATCCAAGGTCTCCACTTCCAAAATGCCTTTCTTCTGAGGAGTCTCAGAGTTTACAGGATTCCTGTTAGATGAGTAGAGATATTGGTTGTTAGTCAATAAGCTCAGTCGTCTCTTTAGGTGTCTTTTTCATGTGCAATGAACCACTTGCAGAATTATCTAAACACATTTTGGACATTTCACATAGGCTCTCATAAAAGATCTCCAGCTGAGTCTATTTAGAAAACATGTCAGGGGGGCATTGACTGGTCAGCAGCTTGTACCTCTCCCAGCCTTCATAGAGGGTCTCACCATCTCTCTGCCTGAAGGTCTAAACATCCACCCTTAGCTTAGTCAGCTTCTGTGGTAGAAAGAATTTAGACAAAAATCCAGTGACTACCTTATCCCAAGTGTCTAGGCTCTCCTTGGGCTGAGAATCTAGCCACAACTTTGCTCTATCCCTCACAGCAAATGGAAAGAGCATGAGCTTGTAAACCTCAAGGTTCACTCCATTTATTTTCACAGTGTCACAAATCTGTAGGAAGTTAGAGATAAATTGATTTGGATCCTCCTGCGGGAGTCCATGATACTGACAATTTTGCTGCACTAGAGTGACTAACTGAGACTTCAGCTCAAAGTTGTTTGCAGCTATAGGAGGCATCACAATACTGTTCCCATAGAGATTTGGATTGGGGGTAGTGTATGAGCCAAGCACTCTTCTAGGTTGTTCATTCTCATTCGGATTTTTTACATTGGCATTAACAGGACGATTATGATCCATAGTGGATTCTGCAGCTTCCTTTTCAAAGGTCTCACTTAGATTTTCACTAGCCTTGTAAAGTCTAGCTTGTTGGAAGCGCCGCCTCAAAGTCCTTTCAGGTTCAGGATCAAAATCTATGAGAGGTTCCTTGTCCATATTCCTGCTCATAAACAAACAGAAAATAAGAAAACTGGAAGTCTCTACGTCAGAGTGCAGAGAATTCTCAGTGAGGTAACCCGTGTAAAAGGAATAAAATAAAACAACCAAATAATTAAAGAAAAAGAAATTTTCAAAAATTGTAATTAAAATTAAGCTAAAAAAATTTGAAATTTATAAAAAAAATTGAATAGGAGAATTAAAATAAAATTAACTAGGTAACACCAAACTTAATTTCAGAAATTAAGGAAAAATACTAGTTAAAATTTTCAAAAATTAAGGAGCAACAATTAAATAAATCAAAGCTAAAACGCCTAATCTAAGCAATCAAACAACTAATAGTTGTCAATCACAGTCAATCCCCAGCAACGGCGCCAAAAATTTGGTACGGAATTTATAACCCACAAACTAACCGGCAAGTGCACCGGATCGTACCAAGTAGTACCTCAAGTGAATGAGGGTTGATCCCACGAGGATTGATGGACTAAGCAACAATGATTGTGTGATTTACTTAGTTAGACAAATAAAAAATGGTATTTTGAGAGTTCAAAAGCATTAACAGTAAATTCAGAATAAACTAAAGCACGCAGTAAATTGGTGTGAATAATATGGGAGAAAACAGTTAAGGTTTCAGAGATATTTATTTTCCGGATTAACTTTTCTTACCAACTACTTTAATCATGCAAGATTCAATTCATGGCAAACTATATGTGACTAAACCTTAATTCCTTAGACCTTTTTACTCTCCTCTAACCTTCATCAATCGCCAATTCCTTGGTCACTTGATTCCGATTAGAGGGTTAAGTTTAAAACTAGTATATGTGCCACAAAAATCCTAATTATCTAAATATAAGAGGATTATATGTCACGTATCCCGTTAAGTCCAGATAATTAGTGATTTAGGAGACATTGTTTTCAAGCTGTTGTTCAAGTGAGACTCTCTAGAGAATCACAATCAAGACTGTTGTTCAAGCGAGACAATCTTCTAGAGATAACTCTCCCGAGATTCACAAGAACTCAAATAGAATAAGGGTCATACTTCCGTTCCACCCAGATTTATAAGATGAAGAACGAAAACAAATTCTTGAAATTGAAATCAAAACAGTAATTATAATAGAAGAGTAATAGTGTCAATCTATACAATAAACCGAGCTCCTAACCTTAACAGTAGAAGTTTAGTTGCTCATGGTTCAGAGAGAAAACAAGGATTCTGAAAAACTGTAAAGTGCAAAATGAGGTAAGAGAGAAGAGAGGAGCGCGAATGGATGATTCTTTCTCATTTTATATCTAATCCTAATTAATGTAAAATATATTTTCTAAAACTGAATAATATATTTTCCTAATTGTAAATAAAATAAAAGTTTTAATCAAAATAAATAAAATCTTCGTTGATGCCTTGACCATGCCTTGAAGCTTAATTGGCGCCTAACTTCACAAAAGGGAAGTTAGGTGCTGCCCTGGCAGATTGCAATTATGTGCTTTTAGTCTTCCTGGCACCTAACTTCAAGATTCTGAAGTTAGGCGCTGCCCTGGCAGCATGCATATGGAGGAGGCTTTGTGATCCTGGTGCCTAACTTGGGAAATTCCAAGTAAGGTGCCATCTTGACTGTATAGAATGGAGAGAAAGGGTATATTATTATATAATGTTGGAAAGCTCTGGAAGTTAGCTTTTCAATGTCGCTGGAATCACGTCAATTAGTTCTCTGTAGCTCAAGTTATTCCCATTGGAGTGCAAGGAGGTCAGAGTTGACAACATCATTCACTTTCTTCTCTTTTTCTACAAAAACTCCATTAAATCCATCTAAATGCTACATGAAATAAATAGAATTGCCCACAACTCAAAGTAGAATCCATAGTGGTTAAAAGATATTTAAATCTTGATTAAACTCAACAATTTGAATGCAAATTCACTAGGAAAAGACAGAGAAGATTCTCACGCATCAATAGATACTAGAAAACAAATATTAATATTCTGCAGTAGACACAAAATCCTTAGAGTAATAAGCTAGGTTTCAAGAAGCCAGTTTGCAAATAAAGCAGAATTTTTTCTCTAGAAAATTCACTTAAACCAAATCATAACATGGAACATCTACTAAATATGCATCAGAGCCTTTTCCCGTCGAATCTAGCTCCAACCAGCAAATATCCTTGTTTTACCGGTTCAATGCCTTGAGACATTTCCTTTGCTCTAAGTCCATTTTTTTAGGAGAAAGAAAAAAAATGAATACTCAAGAAGAATAATTTTTATACCAATACATAGAAAATGATAATGATAATTTTCTATGGTCGTTCGGGACAGAAAATGTCGATGGAAGTCGGACAACTTTGCCTATTTTATTCTGTCGCTAGCCCCCGCGCTTCACCTGGACTAGCTCCCGATTCTGCTTGGCATGCACTGGCATTTTGAGTAACCAAAGAAATCCTTTTTTCCTCTTCATGTCTGTCGTCGGTGTCACTGCAGCATCTTACACCATCCATCCATCAATATGCACAATGTACCCAGATAGAGAAAACTGGGATAATCCAAGAAAGGATCTAGAAACACGAACTAGATGGGGATAAAAAAATTGGGTTGAAGATCCAGGGTCTCAGAGTGACACCGACATCGTGCAGAGAGAAATAGAGAAAAGGGACAGAAAGACAGGTCACATGGTGGAGATGGAAGAATCGGGATCACAACACCCACAAAGAAGATCGAGGTGTGAAGGCGAGAGTAGGATATCGAGGGGGTAATGAAATGGAAGATGGGCTTTAGGGTTTTGAGCGAGGTAGAGGGAGGATGTGATGGCGCAAATGAAAGGTAACGTATAGAGGGAGAAAAGAAGAGTGGGAGAGAAAACCATCGGAGTTAAAGTTCGAAGTTATCATGATCTGGGGCACTAAATACCTAAAAACAGCGACATGCGGGAGAAAATCCGGAGAGTTGTCACCTGAGTAGCCGAATGATAAACGAACACGTGCACTATTGAAGAGGAAATTTCGTAAGGAAAAGGAAGTTCTATCTTGGATGCGAATTGGCGTGAAATGCGGGCAGCTCTCCAGCTCGAAGAAAAAAGGATGCGAGTGCTATTGTTTATATATATATAGATAAGCAAGTAGTAGTATTACCTACCTTAACTTTTTCAAAAAGCTTCTTTCAAGCCATAAGCTACTCTATAATGGAAGAAGGGATAAGTAAAAAAAAAAAAAAATTCTAAATAGCATCCAAGTAAAACTCAAGTGGTGTACATGTATCATTATATATAAAATTCACAATAACAGTGCTTATTATACAAATGAAATTCAGTTAGTAAGATAAAACACAATTTAAATTAGAAGGAAAAAAATGGCAAAAACCTAAATTAGGCCAAATTCTTTTCTGTGCAAAAAATCAGAAAAAGAAATAAAAGTTAAATCAAAGCTTTAATAATAAAAATAAAAATAAAAATAAAATTGAAACTTTTGCTTTTGATAGCAACCTCATGGCCCTTGAAGATCATTTTTTGAATATTGGCAGAGAAAGTGTATTCAAAATGACCATATTTCACTTCTTTCCAAAACTCACGGTGAACAAAAAATTGCTTTGAGAATCCAAATACTGCTAATAGTAGTAAAAGCTTATACCAAAGAGAATTTTGTAAAAATAAAAAAAAAAAAGAGAAATGCAAAAATGGGAGGGAAGAACAAAAATAAATAAATAAATAAAAATGAGACAAAATATGATGTAAAAATTTTAAAGTATCAATAGAAAAACACTCACAATTCACAAGATCATATCACTATGAAAAAAAAAATTACACCAAAATATTAAGAAAAAATTTTTTAATCCTATATAAAAGAGAGAATTTTCTCATAATAGTGTTTATTTAACTCATTTTTTGTACTTTAATAAATTTTCTTATTCTTGAATTGATTCTGAATTTTTCAGTAAGCAAAAGAAAAATACCAAAAAGAGAAACATTATTAGCAATGAATGATCAACGTAAGGGGTTATTAATTAAAAATCAACATATACATATAGAAAAGATATAATACTTTGTACATTTCTCATTCTCTTCAACTAATTGAACTTCTAGGTCCTGACAAATTCTAAAATTAAAGTTATCTTGAGAATTAAAATTAAAACTTAACTAAAACAAATATTAAACAAACTTTATAAGAAAACAACACAATAAGCTAGAAAGAGATGAAATGATCTAACTCAACCAAGGAATACTTACTCTATTTATAAATATATCTCAATTGATGATCATGTAAAAGACTTTACTAAATCCTCCAATCATATATATATATATAAAATGAAAAAGACTTCACCTTATTTAATTCTTATTTTTTTTTTAATTATTTCTAGAGCCTTCTTATTATATTTGTACATGAGTTTCGACATCAATATAATAAAAATTGTAATGATTCTAAAAGAATCAAACATGTTTTAATACACTAACTAATCATGAATGTCTGTCAGGTTATTTTGTTAAAACAATTAAATAGAACATACACATTATTTAGAAATAAATATCAATATTATATTCTTAAAAGGGAAAATTTTTTAAATACAAAAGCCAAATAAAAGTGGAAAAATTATTTATTTTTTACAACTTTTTTTTTCGTCTTTCATTATAATTTTTCTGCTCTACGGTTTATATTCTCAATGAAATAAAATATTTATTTTATAAATAACAAACACGAAAATCTCAAAATAAGAAATTCTCTAAAAATCATAAAAAAAATAGTTAAAAATTTGAATTGTTTGAGATGACATAAAATTTAACCCCTAAAACTAAATATATATCTTAATACATGATAACTTTTAACTTGAACCTACCTGCAAAATTACAACTATATATAAAATAAGAAAACCTTTTATCATCAATCTAATAAAAAATAGACTCAAAATTCTAAGAAAACTCCATATAACATTCAACTCATTGATTTCTAGTTTAATAGATACCAGTTTATCTAAATAAATAATTATTTTGGACTAGATAATATACTGTAATGTAATTTTGGCTATATCAACATAATCAAAGTTAATTGATCTATCATCAAAATTACAGTCTAATTGATAAAGTGTGCTCCTAGCTAATTTGCTTATCATTGCAAGACCTACAAAAATGAAAAGAGACACTTACATCATTGAACAAAACATCACTAATTGAACATTGTAAAAATACTGAGCAATAAAAATGATGCTATAAAAAAAAAAGTCAGAAACAAAACGAATTTGATAATAATCAAAATAAGTTACACGTGTTTCTCCAAAAGGAACTAACATTATCTAACTAATGACATATTATAATTAACAAATCATAATTCTATCTCAATAAGTAAAAGTCAAAGAAAAATTAAGCTATTGAAGAATTTAGTTAGTGATTTCATATCGTTAATAAAAGAGAAAAAAAAAAAGTAATAGTCTCAAGTTATAAAAAATTGGATAAAAATCTCAATAAATTGCGTAACACCCTAGCAGACAGAGTCTTATGCTTAAGTCATAAAGTTGAGGTGATAAGGTATTACAACCTCTAAAAGTATAAATATATATATATATAATAATAATTGAAAGAAATTTTAACTAGAAGCCTGTAAAGAAAAGTTAAGCAAAGCATTAAACAAAAAATTGCATCACTCGCGTAAGAGATAAATATGAGAGAAAAATTCCAAAGATACATATAGCAAGGCTTCTGACTCAGCTTGCGAAGCTAGAACCAGTCAAAGCAAATATATACATATACATATAAATAAGAATTTTTTTATTTATAAAATAAAAAAAATTATTATTTCTCCCAACATGATTTTTGGACTTTAATTCTCCAAATACGATTTTTTTTGGCATTTAAACAAGTTCGTCGGACTTCGACGAACTCTATAAAAATTGGCAAGTTCGCATAATCCCCATGGCGAACTCCCTTTTAACTTTTTTCAATTTTGCGTTTTTAATCCATTATCATCATCTTCAAATAGTATATAGATCTACAAACAGTATATAGAAATACACAAAAATACACGGACAACAAGTATGGTTTCTTTAAGGATTTTTTTAATTATAAATTAAAAAAATAAGCCATATTTAACAATGGCAACCATTGTTATCATCTCTAAAAATACATAGGTACACAGGAATAAGTCATATTTAACAAGAATTTTTTTAATTATAAATTAAAAAAATAACTATTTTCCGAAAATAACAACGATTGCTATCCTGTGTACTTTATGTGTACTCTTCTTATGTACTCTGGAAAGGATAATAATGGTTACCATTATTAACTTTTCAATATGATATATTTGAAGTGGATTATTTTTGGAAAATAATTATTTTTTTAATTTATAATTAAATTTTTTTTGTTAAATATGACTTATTCCGGTGTACCTATGTATTTTTAGAGACGATAACAATGGTTGTCATTGTTAAATATGACTTATTTTTTTAATTTATAATTAAAAAATCCTTAAAGAAGTCATGCTTGTTGTTCGTGTATTTTTGTGTATTTCTATACACTGTTTGTTGATTTATATACTATTTGGAGATGATAATGGATTAAAAATGCGGAATTGAAAAATGTTAAAAGGGAGTTCGCCAGGGGTTAGACGAACTCTATAAAATATTTAGAGTTCGTCGGGGTTAGGCGAACTTGCCAATTTTTATAGAGTTCGCCGGCGGGTCCGGCAAACTTGCTTAAATGCCCAAAAAAAAAATCGTATTTGGGAAATTAAAGTCCAAAAATTATGTTGGGAAAAATAATAATTTTTTTTATTTTATAAATGAAAAAAATCCCAAAAGAGTAACCCCAAATATATGAGAAAACATCTGTTTCTCCAAGTCAACCTCTAGGAGGGACAAAATAGAAAATACAAGGGTGGAGAATCTATATACATATATACAAAGCATAAAACAAAATACAGTAATCCCAGGATAACCAACTTCGCTTGCAAAGGAAACTCTATACGCTCACCGAGGTGCATCTCGACCTGCATCTGAAAAACAACAATATCGTACGGGATGAGAACCAGAGATTCTCAGTATGGTTAAGGTGCTCATATATATAATAAACAAGGTCCTGGGAAAGCCAAAGGCAATCCTAGAACTCCGACACTTAGATTATAAATCTTAAGGGACTAAAACAGAAACCATAAGCAGGGGTAGATATCTAAGGTTCTTAAGGTTCTAACTCAATCCTAACTTAATCTCTCAAATTACAATCCATTCACTGTCTCATAAAACTCCAACTCTACAATTCACCTTCTACCTCCTCCAACCCTCTAGATTCACTATTGTACAAATAAACAATACAAGCGAAGACAAACACATTTAGAATACAATTACACAGCAGGTAGTAAATATAGCAGGTAAGCATAGATTATCAATTAGGCAATCCCAAGAAATGCAAACTCAAGCAAAAAAGACAAATGTAAATGATGAATGCCTGCCATATGGCTAATGATATATTCTGTCGGTTATATAGCCAACCCGACATGTCCTGGTAGCTAACCATGGACTGAAACACCCATGCAGAGCAAGTGGATTTGAGCTACAACCCTCTTACTACTACCCGCCTAACCTAGAACTAGTGGAATAACTACTACTGTGGCTACTACCCAAGCGGGTGTTTAGAAGCTCAACATGGAGCAAGTGGAATAATCCACTAATGCTGCTACTACCCAGGCGTCAGAATCATTGACTTAGAGCAAGCGGGATGAACCACAATCCTTGCTACTGCCCAGGATCTCAAACATACATTCATTTAGTTTAAATCAATCATCATTGTTACCAAATCTCAAACATTAACCTGGAGCAAGCAGGACGAACCACCATCCTTGCTACTACCTAGGTATCACAAACATACATTTAGAGGTTCAAAATTAAGCTTTAAAACATAAAAATATACTTTGCTGAAAACCGGGGTCACGCGTACACGTGGGTGTACAATTTTCCATGCTTGCGTACGCAAGCACCCTGCTCGCATACGCAAGATACCCAACCCGAATAAGTTGGTCGCGTCACGTGCAGTGGTCGTGTACGCAAGTTATGCAGAATAACAAAAATGCTGAATGCTGCAAAATTTTCAACTTTGCACTCCAAACTTCCGACGCACATAACTTTTTCTTTTCAAAATATTTTTCATCCGTTCTTTAAATGGCGTAAACTTCACGGACCCAATTTTCATTTGAAACAAGTTTAAAATAATTTGGGGGTTTGAAAGTCAAGTTATGACTCACTAAAATTTGGCCAAAAATAATATTTTCACAAAATTACTCAAACCTTTATTTTACCAAAATCTTAACTCATTAAACACCAATCCCTCACTCATCAATCCTTTAGTTACCTAAAATACCAATGCTTCCTTATCAATTCAATATCATATTCACCATATATATATATATATATATATATATATATATATATATATATATATATATAATTTCACCAACTCAAGCTATACCACAATCATTTCAACACAAATTATACTTGCACAATATCACATACCTCCATTAGCTCCACACATATCATCATTCATAACTACATAAACCATTCAACAAATTCCTCATGAATTTCCAACCAATTTCAACCACAAATCATCAATCTTTTTCCTTTAAATACATAAACATACACATATCACAACTTCTCATCCCAGCCAACCAATTCATTTTAATTCATTGACAACCACATTAACTTTAATATTCATGTCCTATATCCACTAACATACATTATATACCAATTCAACTTATCCTACTGTCAACTAGCCTAAGTTTTAACGTTACATTATATATTTTATACGAGAACCAAAATCATATCTTTTCTGATAAACCCGAAACACCTCAAGCGTTCCCGCACCACAAGTTTTCAAAATTCCAAAACCTTACCAACGAAACCCAGCATCCGAAACTTGACCTCAAGCTTTCAATTCCTCAAATTGTGTCAAATCCACAACCAATTTCAATCTAACATCATAATATTCATTATAATCAACATAGAGTTCACTAATTCAACATTTCACAAAGGAATTGAGGGTGCTTACCTGACCCACAGTTCCAATGAGCTAAACCCGACAATACCTGTGAGTTAATTCGAACCTAAACACTGAATTCAAGCAAAATCCAACATGATTACACATTGAATTCGAAATTGGAGAAGAGAAAATTGAAAAGAAAAACGTGGATTTCTTACCAAATTAACAACCGAACTTTGTAGAGCTTGACGCTGCGGTCGCGTGGCCACAAACGGTGCGGTGATCGGAGCTCCGGATCAAAAGTTACAAGGATTTGAATCACCATAAAGGATTTTGGAATTTCACATGCTCTCCCCCTTCCTCCAATGCATGCAGTGTGTTTTTGTGTTGAAAATGGGGGAGGAAGGTCTGTTGCCCTTCATTAAAACCTCATTGGTTTGGGCCTTGGGCCTAATACGAGCCCAGTTCACCCGGTTCGGCCCGTTCAGTCCAATCTTGAGACAAATTCTTTAAAATTAGAGTCTAAATTCATATTTTAATTTGTTATACCTCACTAAATTATAAAATTTTATTTTCTAATTTATTTGATTAATAATTAATTTATTAACTAATTATTTACTAATTACTCGGGGTTTACATTCTACCCCCTTAACAGAAATTTTCATCCTAAAAAAATTTGCTCTTAATTCTCCATATACGCTCCCTCAGATTCAACCGATCTCTTACCATTCATTTTGTCATTCTCCAATATCAATTTAACACCTATTCCCATTTCAAGCCTAAGCTAAACCCGTCTATTTCATTCTTAGTTTCGTCTAACTCTTTCTTATTGACTACAAACTCCCTTATCCTCCAAGGATCCTATCTAAACCAAATCGATCTCTAATCCTTCTCAACTATCTCAAACACTAATCAATTTTCTAATTTCTTAGTCTAATTCAATCTGTTATAGCCTAAATCACACACATTTTCACTCCTCGATCCTACACTGATTCCTTAAGACACCATTATATCCTAAAACTCCTTTCTCACGTCGATACAATTCTAGAGCCACCAAAATCGCCGTGCTTCCACAGCGTCACTTGGATTATCAACTACTAAGAACTTAATCCTTCTCTTGCTTCCACCAAACATCTTCTTGTATCTTTCTACCTTTCTAACTAACGCCATTGACTTTTGCTTTGGTTGCACAAGTTCTGAGTCCTTGGTTTTCTCCACTACGAGGTTCATTACAGTCTCTGTCACCATTTCTAGTTTGTTCGCTCCATCTCTTCAGCAGCAGCCAAAGAATCAACAGTATTACCTCACTCACGTTCACGAGACAGCATTTAGGTCTTGTCCATACCGAACAATTGATATTAAGGTGATCAGTCTTAATATCTAAAGTCTAGTGCTTCAAATCTCCAAAAATAATGCTCATGAATATTTATGCTATATATGTCAAGCAGACATCCTAAATAGCATGTACACACAAACAGAGTATGCTCAGAAGCATAGTCAGTCCATTCCCCAAGCTCTACAGGAATGAACTGCTCTGATACCATAATGTAACACCCTACCACACAGAGTCTTATGCTTAAGTCATAAAGCTGAGGTGGCAAGGTATTACAACATCTAAAAGTATATATATATATATATATAGTTGAAAGGAATTTTAAATAGAAGCTTGTGAAGAAAAGTTAAGCAAAGCGTTAAATAGAAAATCACATCACTCGCGTAAGAGATAAATATGAGAACCGGTCAAAGTAAATATGATAAATAGCAAGGCTTCTGACTCAGCTCGCGAAGCAAGAACCGGTCAAAGTAAATATATACATATACATATAAATAACCCAAAAGAGTAACCCCAAATATATGACAAAACACCTGTTTCTCCAAGTCAACCTCTAGGAGGGATAAAATACAAAATACAAGGGTGGAGAATCTATATACATATACACAAAACATAAAATAAAATACAGTAATCCCAGGATAACCAACTTCGCTTCCAGAGGGAACTCCATTCGCTCACTGAGGTGCATCTCGACCTTTATCTGAAAAACAACAATATCGTATGGGATGAGAACCAGAGATTCTCAGTATGGTTAAGGTGCCCATATATATAATAAATAAGGTCCAGGGAAAGCCAGAGGCAATCCTGGAACTCCGACAATCTTAAGGGACTAAAACATAAACCATAAGCAGGGGTAGATATCTAAGGTTCTTAAGGTTCTAACTCAATCCTAACTTAATCTCTCAAATTACAATCCACTCACTGTCTTAAAAAACTCTAACTCTACAATTCACCTTCTACCTCCTCCAACCCTCCAGATTCACTATTGCACAGATAAACAATACAAGCGAAGACAAACACATTTAGAATACAATTACACAGCAGGTAGTAAATATAGCAGGTAGGCATAAATTATCAATTAGGAAATCCCAAGAAATGCAAACTCAAGCAAAACAGACAAATGCATATGATGAATGCCTGCCCTATGGCTAATGATATCATCTGTCGGTTTTATAGCGAATCCAACATGTCCTGGGTGCTAACCATGGACTGAAACACCCATGCAAAGCAAGTGGGTTTGAGCTACAACCCCCTTACTGCAACCCGCTTAACCCAAAGCCAGTGAAATAACCACTACTGCGACTGCTACCCAAGCAGGTGTTTAAAAGCTCAACCTGGAGCAAGTGGAATAATCCACTACTGATGCTACTACCCAGGCGTCATAATCACTGACTTTGGAGCAAGCGAGACAAACCACCATCCTTGCTACTGCCCAGGATCTCAAACATACATTCATTCTGTTTAAATCAATCATCATTGTTACCAAATCTCAAATATTAACCTGGAACAAGCAGGACGAACCACCATCCTTGCTACTACCCAAGTATCACAAACATACATTTAGAGGTTCAAAATTATGCTTTAAAACATAAAAATCTACTTTGCTGAAAATCGGGGTCATGCGTCCGCGTGGGCGTACAATTTTCTGTGCACGCGTACGCAAGCACCCTGCTCGCATATGTGAGATAACCAACCCGAATAAGTTGGTCGCGTCGCATGCAGTGGTCGCGTACACAAGTTATGCTGAATAGCAAAAATGCTGAATGCTGCAAAATTTTCAGCTTTGCACTCCAAACATCCGACGCACATAACTTTTTCTTTTTAAAACATTTTTCATCCATTCTTCAAATGGCGTAAACTTCACAGACCCAATTTTCGTTTGAAATAAGCTTGAAATAATTTGGGGATCCAGAAGCCAAGTTATGGCTAGTTAAAATTTGGCCAAAAATCATATTTTCACAAAATTACTCAAACCTCTATTTTACCAAAATCATAACTCATTAAACACTAATCCCTCACTCATCAACCCTTTAGTTACCTAAAATACCAATGCTTCCTTATCAATTCAATATCTTCACCATATATATATATGTATAAGTTTTTCGTGCTATACACCACGTTGAGAAAGGATCTCTGCTGTTCACGCGATTCCTGCCTTCGCTGCTTCAAAGCGAGTAGGACTTTCCCTTATTCGTAGAGGTAGCCTAACGAATAACGCTTATTGGTAAAAGTTCCCAACGAAGATAGGTTGACACTACCAGGTCCAATTCAACACAAAAACGACTTCGTAGCTTGAAACAACCCTCCCCCTTTATCACTCTCTATCCACGGCCTTTGCTTTTTAAAGCGGAACCGTTACGACAAGTTCACTTAGGGTGTATATATATATATATATATATATATATATATATATATATATATATATATATATATATATATATATATATCGTTTAGGGTTTAGGGTATATATATATATATATATATATATATATATATACATTTGAACACATTATACTCGCATAATATCACATACCTCCATTAGCTCCACACATATCAACATTCAAAACTACATAAACCATTCAACAAATTCCTCATGAATTTTCCACCAATTTCAACCACAAATCATCAATCTTTTTCCTTTAAATACATATACATACACATATCACAACTTCTCATCACAGCCAACCAATAAATAATAAAAACGATGCTCAAATTTTGCACAGACAATAAATAATAAAAAATTTAAAAGAAACACAGGTAAGGTGGATAGAAATTTGAGATGACATATTTTGCTCTATAAACAAAGTTTATATAAGTTATAACTAAAATTGTTCAAAAAATCTATCATATATCTCTAATTTTATAACCAAAATATGTCACATGTCACTTTCTCATTGCAAATGGAATAAAATCTTTTCCTCCAAAATTAAGAAATTCTCCTCTTCTCCTTACTAATTTTACAACTAAAATGTGCCACATGTCACTCTCTCATTGTAATTGAAATTAAATTTTTCGCTCCAAAATTAAAGAATTCTTCCCTCATCCTTACTAATTTTATAGCCAAAATGTGCCACATGTCACTCCCTCATTGCAATTGAAATCAAATCTTTCCCTCCAAAATTAAAGACTTCTCCCCTCCTCCCCTTCCTTTCTCTATTTCTATTATTCCTTCGACCACTCTATTTATTTTATATATCATTGTCAATATCAATGATTAATTACTGATTTGACAATCAAAATATACAATAGGACATTCTTTAATTGTATTAAAATTAAAATTGAAATATTAAAATTGAAATTAAAATATACCTATATTATGTATCATATATTACTATCTAATTTAATAATCAAGTGTGTTACATGACACTCTCTTATTAAAATTGAGAGAAAATATTTTTTTTCAAAATTAATAAACTCCCTTCCTAAATTCTCTCATCTACCTCTCTCCATTTTTTTATTTCACTCTACTATTTTTACTCTATATATAATTTATATTTTATATTAGTAATTTGACAAATCAAAATATGTCATTTGATATTCTTTTACAATTAAAATAAAATTTTTTCTTTCAAAATTAACAAACTCTTACTCTCATTCTCACTCTTCATCTTTATCTTTCACTCTCTTTTCTCTCATTCTCTATTTTTTCTGTCTTTCTCTTCTACAGAAAATAAAATTAACAAAATAATATAATTTAAATAAAAAATATTATTATTATTGTTTTTATATACATAGTTTTTTATTTAGTTTTAAATTTTCATTACTTATCTTTCTAATCTATATTTTTATTTCTCTTCTTTCAAATATTTATTACATATAATTTGAAGAGAATACTAATGTTATAATTAAAAGCTAGAATCAAGATTTAATTGTTTTAAAAAGAATAATTTTGAGTTAATTTTATAACTATCAGTATAATTTTTTTATGCTAATATCTAATTATATTTTTATATATACAGGGAGAAAAATATTATTTTTAAATAGCAAGTATAAAAATTAATTACTTCGATTTGTGTAACAGATTTAACAGTTAACACCTAATTAAATATAAAAGTATTCATGTTAAATTATTTTAAATTTTAGATAACAACTATTAAAATTAATTATTAATAAAAAATTAGACTTTTTCATATAAAAATAATAACTAAAAATCTTATTATTTGATTTTTTATCTACAGATACTTTGGTCTTCTTAGTCAGAGAATTTTGTTAATCTACGACTTTTTTTTGTAAAAGTAGTTTGATTTAATGAATCTTTTGTGCTATGCATAATCTATATTGTCAGAATAAAGTGGACCATAGTTTTAAAAATCTATATTCCCGTAATGTTATTACGGGTAAAAATACTAGTTCTAAACTAAAAAAAGGCGTTGTTTTTTATATGTCAATTTTTCAATGTTAGAAAATAGAAAAAATAAAGAAAAAATCAAAAGATAATAAAAAATTCAAGACATAAGAAGAGATTAAATTCTATCTCAATTTCAAATACCTTAGGGAACAAATGCACACTTAAACGCCCAAAAATAAAATCCAAATTAAAAAATTCAAGAAGACATAAAGAAGAAGAAAATGAAGTAGTATAGTGGAAGCCTTAAAAAGACCTCAAGTTTTTCTATAATGAATGAAGTAATGAGTTGAGAGCTCATTATTGAAGGCAGTTTTTCTAGGTTGTAAAAGAGAAAGAGAAAGAAGACTAAAGCACAAGTTAAAGAAGTATATTATTGTCTACTCTCATTGACTAATAACCTACTCTCTTTGATTGAAATTTCTCATTGCATATGTGCATTTACATTTTTTACACAACAAAACACTTAAACTAATTAATGAAAAGCAAAAAGATAATATAATATTTTTAATGGTAAAAGACTTCTTATTACGACATGTGGGCCTCATTAAAAGGGTGAAGAGTAAAGATCACAACTCCTATAAAAGTTTAAGTCGAGCATATTAGAAATACAATCATATTAGAGTTCACAGGTTAATCACTTGAGCCATTCACAGAACTATGAACCTTAGTAACTGATATTGTAGATTTTATTTGCTCAAAATTAGATATAATATTCCCAGTCCTATATTTTATTAAAGAGTCATATTAACAAAAGCATCAAATACATTGAATAATGGATATATCTCAAAGTTAGCTCTAAGATGAATTTATTATTAAATAACAAACTAACTGAGCAGTCCAAATCTTCTTTCACTTTCAACATTTTGTATCAAGAATTATAATTTCACTTCTTTAATGACATAATGACAATTACAGTTTATAATTATCAAATCAAAGAAGCATTGAACATGTAATGTAATAAAATACAAAAGTGAATGATTCCTGCACTTAATGCATGCACATTAAATCAAGTTTAGTGCTTAAAGTGAGAAAAGAAAGACTTCAACCACTCAAAATTAATACTGCATGTATTCAGCATTAGACACTAAAGAATTTTAGTTCTAACACTTCCAGTGCTATTAAAAATTACCAGTGTGCTTAATGTCAAAATCAATCAAAAGGAAATGATAATCAATCAAGTTATTCGAAAATTAATCAAACATGATTAGCAAGGCTTTATATGAATTGCAACCTTTATGTTGGTTACTGATTCCCATGGATCCAGATGTTGATTGATGAGCAGATAATTTATACGTTTTTTGGCATTATTTTTAGATAGTTTTTAGTATGTTTTAGTTACTTTTTATTATATTTTTATTAGTTTTTATACAAAAATTACATTTCTGGACTTTATTATGAGTTTGTGTATTTTTCTGGAATTTCAAGTATTTTCTGGCTGAAATTGAGGGACCTGAGCACAAATCTGATTCAGAGGCTGAGAAAGGACTGCAGATGCTGTTGGAGTCTGACCTCCCTGCACTCAAACACGTTTTTATGAAGCTACAAAAGTCCAATTGGTGCGTTATCAATTGGGCTGGAAAGCTAACATCTTGGTCTTTCCAGCAATATATAATAGTCCATACTTTACCCGAGATTTGATGGCCCAAACTGGCGTTCAACGCCAGCCAGAGACCCTTTTTCTGGCGTAAAACGCCAGAACTGGAGTTAAACGCCCAAACTGGCATCCAAGCTGGCGTTTAACTCCAGAAAAGGCCTATGCACGTGTAAAGCTCAATGCTCAGCCCAAGCACACATCAAGTGGGCTCCGGAAGTGGATTTCTGCACTCTCTGCACTTAGTTACACAATTTCTGTAATCCTTAGTAACTAGTTTAGTATAAATACTAGTCTTTACTATTGTATTCGGATCTCTTGATCATCTTATGCCATTTTTCACATTTGGGAGGCTGGCCATTCGGCCATGCCTAGACCTTTTTTTCTTATGTATTTTTCAACGGTGGAGTTTCTACACTTCATAGATTAAGGTGCAGAGCTCTGTTGTTCTTCATGAATTAATGCAAGTACTATTGTTTCTCTTTCAATTCACGCTTACTTCTTCTCCAAGATATACTCTCGTACTTAATTCAGTTAAGTCAAAATGAATGGGTGACCCGTGGCAATCACCCACTATATTCGTTACTCGCTTAGCCAAGATCCGCGTGCCTGACAACCACAAGCGATCTACATGATGTTCAACGTAGTCATTAGATGACAGCCAGAGTATAGTCTCTTGGGTCTCTGATCCACAGATTTGACTTGCCTCTCCTGACAACAGAGCATTCGAATCCGTGAGATTAGAACCTTCGTGGTAGAGGCTAGAACCAATTGGCAGCATTCCTAAGATCTGAAAAGTCTAAACCTTGTCTGTGGTATTCCGAGTAGGATCCGGGACGGGATGACTGTGACGAGCTTCAAACTCACGAATGTTGGGTGCAGTGACAGTGTACAAAAGGATAGAGAGATCCTATTCCGACACAAGTGAGAACCGACAGATGATTAGCCGTGCGGTAGCCGTGCTTGGTATTTTTCATCCAAGATGACAGATCCGACAGTTGATTAGCCGCTCAGAAACTGTACCTGGACCATTTTCACTGAGAGGACGGATGGTAGCTGGTGCACAAAATCGTGATTGATCATTCCTTCGTAACGGCGCCAACAACTTAATACGCACGTTCCTAATCTTAGTTCTTTTTCACAACTTCGCACAACTAACCAGCAAGTGCACTGGGTCATCCAAGTAATAAACCTTACGTGAGTAAGGGTCGATCCCACGGAGATTGTCGGCTTGAAGCAAGCTATGGTCACTTTGTAAATCTCAGTCAGGCGCATTCAAATAGTTATGGAGATTTGATAATTAAAATATAATTAAAATCTAAAATATGATAGAAATACTTATGTAATTCGTTGGTGAGAATTTCAGATAAGCGTATGGAGATGCTTTTGTTCCTTCTGACCCTCTGCTTTCCTATTGCTTTCATCCAACCATTCATACTCCTTTCCATGGCAAGCTGTATGTTGGGCATCACCGTTGTCAATGGCTACATCCCGTCCTCTCAGTGAAAATGGTCCAAATGCGCTGTCACCGCATGGCTAATCATCTGTCAGTTCTCGATAATGCTGGAATAGGATCCAGTAATCCTTTTGCGTCTGTCACTACGCCCAGCACTCGCGAGTTTGAAGCTCGTCATAACCATCCTTTCCCAGATCCTACTCGGAATACCACAGACAAGGTTTAGACTTTCCGGATCTCAAGAATGGTCGCCAATAATTCTAGCCTATACCACGAAGACTCTGATCGTAAATCAGGAGGCTAAGAGATATGCATTCAAGCTTGCTTTCATGTAGAACGGAAGTGTTTGTCAGGCACGCGTTCATAAGTGAGAATGGTGATGAGCGTCACATAATCATCACATTCATCATGTTCTTATGTGCGAATGAATATCTTAGAGAAGAAATAGGCTTGAGTTGAATAGAAAAACAATAGTACTTTGCAGTAATTCATGAGGAATAACAGAGCTCTACACCTTAATCTATGGTGTGTAGAAACTCTACCGTTGAAAATACATAAGTGATGAAGGTTCAGGCATGGCCGAATGGCCAGCCCCCTAAACGTGATCTCAGAATAGAAAATTAGTCAAAGACTAACCAGAGATGTGAAATAAATCACTAAAAGTAGTTTTTATACTAAACTAGTAACTAGGGTTACAGAAAATAAGTAAATGATGCAGAAATCCACTTCCGGGCCCACTTGGTGTGTGCTTAGGCTGAGCATTAAACTTTCATGTGTAGAGACTCTTTTTGGAGTTAAACGCCAGGTTGTAGCCTGTTTCTGGCGTTTAACTCTGATTTGCAACCTGTTTCTGGTGTTTAACTCCAGAATAGGGCAGGAACTTGGCGTTTGAACGCCAGTTTGCATCATCAAAACTGGTGCAAAGTATGGACTATTATATATTGCTGGAAAGCCCTGGATGTCTACTTTCCAACAAAATTGCGAGCGCGCCAATTGGGTTTCTATAACTCTAGAAAATCTACTTCGAGTGCAGGGAGGTCAGACTCCAACAGCATCTGCAGTCCTTCTTCAGCCTCTGAATCAGATTTTTGCTCAAGTCCCTCAATTTCAGCCAGAAATTACCTGAACTCACAGAAAAATACACAAACTCATAGTAAAGTCCAGAAATGTGATTTTTATTTAAAAACTAATAAAAACATACTAAAAACTAACTAAATCATACTAAAAACTATGTAAAAATAATGCCAAAAAGCGTATAAATTATCCGCTCATCAGTATCCATTGACAATGGTGATCCACCAACATACAACTTGCCATGGAAGAGAGCACACATGATTGGATGAAGACAATAGGAAAGCAGAGGTTCTGAAACAACAAAGTATCTCCAAACGCTTATCTGAAATTCCCACCAATGAATTACATAGTATCTTATTTTAATTTACGTTTTATTTATCTTTCAATTATCAAAACTCATAACCAATTGAATCTGCGTGACTAAGATTTACAGGATGACCATAGCTTGCTTCAAGCCAGCAATCTCCGTGGGATCGACCCTTACTCGCGTAAGGTTTTATTACTTAGACGACCCAGTGTACTTGCTGGTTAGTTGTACCGGAGTTGTGAAAAGTGTGATCACAATTCCGTGCACCATTGATGCACCACTGGCTAAGATGTCCTTGGAAAAATAATTTTCTGTTAAATTTTGAAGCTGGTGTGTATTTTCATTCATGTTAAATTTTTCACCAACTTAGTGAGGCTGCTCAGTTAGAGCTTATTTTGCACAATTTGATCCTTAGTCTTTGTCGAAAAGAGTAATATCATCTTAGCCCACACAAAATTAAATAAAGTAGATAAGATCATCATACAAAAAAATGTAAGAAAACTAAAAATAAACGATATAAATAACTCTAATAGGCATGATATGATTATGTTCAGGTCACTATTTTTTCTCCTGGGCTCCACCCAATTTTCTATCTTCTATGAGGTATCATCTACAAAATTAAAAGAACAAAAAAATAAGCAACTACACAAGACATTGTTCTCTTTCCTAATCTGCTACATACACTTTGGAGAAAGTAGCATATCAAATTTAAACAGGTGAGATATTCATCCTTAAGGCAATTTATAGAGAAATTGTATCAAATGAAAAATCTATTAGTACTCTTAAGAGATAAAAGTGAAATATATGATATCCAATTTTAAAATGATGGGTTCTAGTTTATCCATAATTTGTTGTCTAGGTGCTTGTATTTTTAAAAATACTATATCACTGAGTATTGGATTTTCCAAAATTAATGTGAAATTCACCCAATGATCAAACAAATTCTCCAAACTCAATGACATCATTTTTCTTAAAACCAAACAGATAAAAAAAATCTACAAAGGAAAAACAAAAGTGACCATGCATTAGCAGAAGATTAAGACGTAAAATAAAGCTAACATTAAACGCTTTCAAACCGTGGATAGATAATTATCCATTAGAGAATTATCAATGAAATTTTATTTTAGGCTTTATCCATGGAATATATGCACCATCACAGGGTTCAAGAGTCATGAGATGATACATCACTTCTACGTTTGATAACTACAGAAGCATTGCTACTGGGAGAAAAGGGAAAACTGACATTTTAAACTCAACTTCTATCCAATACCAATTCTTGGCATAAGGCAGCAAGCCTAAGATAGCAAAGGCAATCCCACAGTGGCAGCAAAATCTATCTAAATTAGTTCTTGCTTAGACCAGATTGATGTTCAAGTCTGAAAATATGTTAAAGTGGTATTGCCAACGAAGAAAAAGAACAAAACGTAAGAATTGAGGCTTTTTACCCAGCAAACAAACTAAAATTTATCTATGGGTTGTTTATCAACTTTGCTGAGCAAGAAAAGCAACTAAAACATATGATACATATTGCCAAAGGACAGCTGCTGCATCGAATTACAGACTGTATCATAGTCACACATCTGATGAGGTGCAACCATTTTGTCATGCGAACAGAAAGATCATGAAAATCAGATCCATATACTGACTATTCCGAACTAATATTGCATATCAAACTTCTTACACATTAGACAGTGGAATTGTGCTAATACCTTGAAGACCGCTACAAGAAAAACACCCATTCAGCTACACCTTTTTTAAGCTACATTTGAAAAGCGTAGCCTATTCCTAGAGTAGGTTACGCTTTTCTTCGTGTTTCTTTTTTGTAGGAGAATAGGAAATACATTTGTGGCATCACTTAAAAAGTATCTCTTTAGATTGTAAAAAAATCACTTATAAAGTGTAGCCTTATCTTACTCTCAATAGATACAATTTTTATACAAAAGACAACGCTTTTCAAGAGTAACCTAATATTTATATTTTGGGTGTGCTTTCAGAAACGTCTTCTAATATACGCGACAATGTATTATATACTGAGCCTAATGAATATTGTTCTTCGATTCATCACCAATTCACGCTGCATGAAGAAACTCGCTCGCCTTCTCCTTTGATTCGTCGCCGTCGCTCATCTCTTCTTCAAGGGTTTTCACCTTCGATTCATCGCCGCTAATCTCTTCTTCACCGTTGCCGCTCATCACCGCGCTCACCAAGTAAGCATTATGTGCCTCATTCTCTTCTTCTCGCTCATTCTCTCACTTTCTCTGTCTCACTTGTGATAAACTCTGATTTTATGGTTTATCTTGTGCTTAATTTAGGGAATTTTATCACCTTTTCTCACATTTATTCAATGAAATAGCATGGTTTTACAATTTTCCCTTGATTTGTACTTAAATGTGAAAATATGCTTTTTAGGCCCTAAAATTGGTGATTTTAATTCACCTTAATTCCATTCGATGCCTTAATATGTTTGATGAGTAATTTCAGGTCTATAAAGCAAGTATTGGATGGAAGAAGTGAAGAGAAAAGCATGCAAAGTGGGAGAACTCATGAAGAAATGAAGGAACCGTAAAGTTGTCAAGCCTAACCTCTTCGCACTCAATCAACCATAACTTGAGCTACAGATGTCCAAATGAAGTGGTTTTAGTTGCATTGGAAAGCTAACATCCGGGGCTTCGAAATGATATAAAATTTTCCATACTTTCCTGAATTATAAGGGTGCGCACGCGCCATGTACGTGTGCATGCCGATTGAGCACGTGGTTCACTAAAGTGAAATCGTGGCCAGCGATTTCTAGAGCATTTTGGGCCTAATCCAACTCATTTCTAATGCTATTTCATGCAGAATTCAAGCTTGGGTAAGGGGGGAGCAATTTTTTGTAGTTTTGGCATCATGTAAGTTAATTTCTAGAGAGAGAAGCTCCCTCTTCTCTCTAGAATTAGGGTTCTTAGGATATTTGCATCTTAGATCTAGGTTTTGATTATTGTTCTCATCTTGTTTTCTTTACAATTTCATGCTTCTATACTTGATTCTCTTAGTTTTCATGTTAATTTCTCTTTTATGTTTCTTTTATGTTGATGACCACTTGTTGGATCTCAATTTCTTTTGATGCAATTTTATATTTCCATGTCTCTTGATGTTTATCTTCATTGTTACTATTGATTTCTTGCTTATGTTAGTCATGGGTTTCCTTTAATTCTTGCATTTTATGATGTTTACTTTTCTTGCACACTAAGTGTTTGATAAAATATTTCCTCTAGTTTTTGAGTAGTTTTCTTGACTCTTGGCCTAGGATAAGGGAATTGAGTGACCTTGAGTCATTGGGTCTCATTGAATTGGTGATTTGAGAACCCTTGGTGGTCAATTTGATACTCATTGACACTAACCCACTACTAATCTAATTAGTAGATAGGTTGGGACTTATGGGTTGATGTGATCAAAGCCATTTGACGTACTTCAAGTCTAGGAGTTGATATTACGTACTTAAGGCTTTTGGAAGTAGACTTAATGAGCTTGGTTCCTCATAATTATCAATGTACGGTTTGTAGACAAGGATGGTGATCTCAAATTACCTATGTCTAGCCAAGAGTTCTTTTCCCTTATTTTATTAGTTCTTGTTATTTTACTTTCTTGTCATTTACTTTATGCTTTTATATTTTCTTGCAAATTACAAAAATCAAACTCCTCTTGATCTTCATAGCCAATAATTGATCACTTCATTGCAATTCCTTGTGAGACGACCCGGAGTTTAAATACTTCGGTTACTTCTTATTGGGGTTTGTACTTGTGACAACTCAATATTTTTGATTGGGAGGATTGTTTGTTGGTGTAGAACTATACTTGCAACGAGAATTCATTCATTTGAGGAAATTCTATACCGACACGACAATTCGCTAATCAAAATGGCGTCGTTGCCGGGGAATTACAATGGTGTTATGTTATTGGCTATTGTGAATATGTGAATATGTTTGTCTTTTGCTTGCTTATTTGCTTTTGTTAGGCTTAGGACTTGTTGCTTCTTTTTGTAGCTTTTGTTTTTATTTGCTATTATGAATTCTCACCTCTTTGGCTATGAGTTTGGCTCAAATTATGTTGTAGGGAATGGAAGCTACAATGAGGATGTGCATCAAGGATGGAACAATCAAAGATGGGAGGAGCCTCAAGGGATGGATCAACCTTCTTGGCAACAACAACCTCCGGATTCTTATGGGTATAATTCCAATCCTAATGCATATCAATCTAATGGATGTGGTGACCCTTATTGTGATTGTCAACAACCACCACCATATATCTATGAACCACCTCCTCAACATAATTTTGAACCATCATACTCACAAGCCTCATACCACCAACCACCTCTATATGACCCCAACCCATATCCACCATACCAACCATCTTATGAGCCATATGAACCATATGGAGAACCACCCCAATTCCACCACCAATACCCTCAAGAACCACCACCTCCATGTTATTACCAAGATGAGACACCTCCAATGTATGAGAACTCTCAACCACAAGATGAATCACCTCCCATATTTGAAAAAATCACGGCTCAGTTTGCTAACATTACTGCTATCTTGGAATCATTGGACTCATGCAACAAGCAAAGCATCTCCACGGATGAATGTGAGAAATCAACCGAAGAAAGGAGTATGAAGGAGATTTTAGAATCTCAACATGAGGATAAGGATATGGAGTACGTCTTGCAACAAGTGGAGAGTGAGGAGATTGTTAATGAAGAAGAAGTGGTTGAAGAGCTAGGCAAAGTTGAACAAGAGGTGGAGTCCAAGTTTGAGAACATCTCCACATCAAATGGTGTTGTTAATGATTTTGTGGAAGTTGTTGAACCCTCTTCCAATGAGCTTGTATTTGATGTTAAGGAGGGTGCGCAACCTCCTAAGCATATAATGAATGATGAAGAATTGGAAGAAGGTGAGCAAATAACAAATCGTCCTCTTGGAGATGAGCCCACACCAACACATGATTCTTTGGTATTTGAGGAATCTTCTCCTCTTGAAATTGAGGTGGATGTTGAGATAAGTTCCACATTACCTCCATGTTGTGACATGAAGAGTGGGGAAGAGGTAGAAGAAGTTGGTGAAGAGGTAGTTGAAAGTGAAAAACTTTGTCAAGAGGAAGAGGCTGAAGTTGAAGAAGCTTGCCAAGAGGTGGAGGTAATCAAAGAAGAGCACAAGGGATTGGAACTTACAAGACCATTGGAGACATCCCTTCCTAAGTCACCATCCAACATAACATTTAAGTGGGTAAAATTCTTATCTCTAATCTTTACTTTCCCACTTGAATATGGTTTGATTGAAAATGATGGGCAACTTAGAGCTCTTTGTGGGGTTAAGAACAAAAGGAAATTGATTAGTGGGTGGAAATTCCAATCAAGGTTCCTTATGGTTGGAAGCTTAAAGTCTAAGTACAATGGTTGGTATAATTCTCAACTAAAAGGGTCTAGGAGAATGCTTTGGTGCTCACACGAGAATTCACAAGCCTTATCACCCAAATTTAACTATGGTAGTCAACGGGAAGATGGGTGCAAGAACAAGGTTTGGGACCCCAGAATTCATTTCAACAATCAAAACTCTTGGGGCCTTGCCATCTACTTAAGCTTACTTGAAGGCCTTGTGCGCCTAATTTGGGATCTCGGTGGACATTGGAGATGCAAATGTTGGTGGGGATTCAAGGATGAATTCAAGCATAAACCACCCTAGCAAGGACCCCCACCAAATGTCCAACTTAAGGACTTAAACTAAAAGTGCTAGGTAGGAGACACCCTACCATGGTAAAGTCTTTCCACTCTCTTTTAGATTTGGTTAATAAATGATTTGAGTTGCCATTGTAGTTAGTTTTTGTTATTTTCTATACACTTATGCATTTTGCTTTTATTGATAGGTTGTTTGTTGCATTCATGCTTTGATTAGAATAGTTGTTGTTAAATTGCATTTTGTTTGTAGTATAAGTTTTGTTTTTAGTATGTTTGAAAATTTTTCAAAAACTAAAAATATTTGTTGTTAAATTTGATTTGTGGTTGCTTTAGAATGTTTATAGGTTAGGAGAGTGTTAAATTCTGTTTTTATGCTTCTTAAAAAAAAAGGGGCATCCGCGCACGAGCGTGCTGTGCGCGCGCGCGCCGATGGTGCATTTCACACTCCTAGTATAAAAACCAGAGAGTTGTACCCAAGTTGTGCCTATTCTGTGCCTGCACTGACGCGCAGGCGTACTTGGCGTGTCCGCGCCGGTCGCCAACTTCATCAAGCACGTGTACGCGTACTGTGCGCGTCCGCGTCGCTTGTCCCTTCTGCCAATCTGCGCATCGGAGCGTGGGCGTGCATGACGCGTCCGCGTTGATAGAAAAAAAAGATTTTTTTCTCCTCTTCCATTTTCTTTTGTTTATCGCATTCGTATACTTCTATTCTTTATATTTCAATTTTGTTTCTATAGCCTGTTTTCAATTTTTTTCTAAGTCTCTTCTTTCAATAATGGTGTTGAATTTTCTTACTCAATTGTTGAGAATTTCTTGGTTAATCTTGGTGCTTTGTGACTTGTTTGGCATTAATTGTAATATTTTCTCTACACACAAGATTAGTGCTTTAGTCCTTCCTGACTCATGATCCCTTGTTTTTATATCTCATCATCATTGAGTTAGGATAGGGCCAAATGCTCTCATGCTTATCACTAATCTTGTTTGTGTCAATTATTGATTAGACTTGATGCAACATGCTCTTCATGTCATGTACCTATGCTTTGACTTTACTCTTGCATCAAGTATTAGTTGATATGCCCTTTTCCTATATTGCTCTCTCACTTACATGCGTAGCTAACATGTAGTGAGAACCTTACTCTTATTTGGCATTAGCCCCGCCTATGTTCTAATTGCTTTCATATCTTTGTTGCAGGCTTAATTTTCTTTCTTTTTCTCTCCTTTGAGGTTGGCCACCAAGAAGGAAAGGAATGAGAAAGCTTTTAAATGGGGCAACAAATAAGTTCACCCGCACAACCCTTTGAAGAAACTCATCAATTGTAGCAACCCGTCCACCTTGCTCTTCTTTGCATGCACCAAGGACGGTGCAAATTTCTAAGTGTGGGGAGGTCGTCCGACCGATCTCCATGGGTAACAACCTCCTTTTTCAACACTAATTTCTTTGTTAGTTAGTTGTTGCATTGCATGATAGGTTGCATGATTAGATAGAATTTGTACATATTTTACCACTTCTTTTTCTGTTAGGACTACTTGGTTAGGATGATGATTTCTTTTCCAAGAAATATTGTTTTAGGGCACCCTACCAATTTGGAAAATTTTTTTGTGTTGAACTTGCTTGAAGAATTTATTTTGGAACATGGCTTTTGAGCTAAGAACACAAGCATGTGAGTTTTGAGCCCAATTGTGTGGTTACATCATATAACCACTTATTTTCATTCTTGTGTGTATTATTCTCTCTCTATGATTGTAATCTTTGATTTGTTTGATTCTTTATGTCCATTATTCCATGTATACATGCATTTATATGATTGAGGCCATCATTTCATATAGCTCACTTACCCAAATAGCCTACCTTTCATCAACCATTGTTAGCCAAATTTTGAGCCTATTTAATCCCTTTTGTTCTTAATGTTAGCCCATCACTACCCATAAGCGAAAAATAATAAATGTCCTTAATTTGGATCTTTGATTAGCTTAGGCTAGTGAGGGTGTGTATCATTTGGGTATGGGAAACTTGGGACATTGGTTGAGGTAGAAGTGTAATTTGTATTTTTATTGAAAATTTTGGGAATTAGGTGTATGCTTATGCATTAAACCATATGAATTGATATGTTTGTATATACTTTAAAAAAATGATAAAGAAAAAGAAAAAGAACATATATATATATATATATATATATATATATATATATATATATATATATATATATATATATATATATATAAAAGAAAAAAATATAGAAAAAGAAAAAAAAAAGAAAGAAAAAGAAATAAAAAGGGGACAAAAATTCCTCAAAGTAAAGTTCAATAAAAATCAATGCATATGGAATGTGAATTAAAAAGAACGCATGAGTATGTGAAAAAGTGGGAATCATGGGTAGCTAGGTATTGTATTAGAATTGTATAGGTTGTTACATGTGTTAGGGGAGAGCTTAGGTTAATCAAAGATTCAAATTTCAAGCTCACTTGACCATATGCATCCTTACCTTTACCCTAGCCCCATTACAACCTATGAACAAGCCCTCATGATGAATGTATGCATGCATTGAATAATTGTTGATTGTTAAATGAAAAACAAATCATAGAAAGCATGATTAGAAGAGAATTGAGTGATTGACCCTATACACTAGAGCGACTAGAGCGGATACACTTCCGGTGAGGGTTTGATGCTCAATTCCTTGTTCCCGGCTTTCATGAGCGTTCTTCTTGCAAGTCTATTTGAACTTCATTTTGATATTTGAATTGGTAGGATTCATGAATCATCATACTACTTAAGCCCTACATGTGCATATGTGTTCTTGGGGATTGATTTACTTTTAACCAGTAGGTAGAATCATCTTGCATTTAGTTGCATGCATATAGATAGGTGCATATAGTTTCTTTGCATTGAATAAATGTTCATACCCCTTTTTCTTGTCCTTCTTTATTCTTAGCATGAGGACATGCTTGGTTTAAGTGTGGAGAGATTTGATAAACCCTAATTTTGTGGTTTATCTTGTACTTAATTTGGGGGATTTTATCACCTTTTCTCACATTTATTCAATGAAATAGCATGGTTTTGTAATTCTCCTTTGATTTGTGCTTAAATGTGAAAACATGCTTTTTAGTCCCTACAATTGGTGATTTTAATTCACTTTAATTCCATTTTATACCTTGATATGTTTGATGAGTGATTTCAGGTCCATAAGGCAGGTATCGGATGGAAGAAGTGAGGAGAAAAGCATGCAAAGTGGGAGAACTCATGAAGAAATGAAGGAACCGTAAAGCTGTCAAGCCTGACCTCTTCGCACTCAATTGACCATAACTTGAGATACAGAGGTCCAAATTAGGCGGTTTTAGTTGCGTTGGAAAGCTAACATCTGGGGCTTCGAAATGATATAAAATTTTCCATAGTTTCCTGACGTATAGGGGCGCGCACGCACCATGTACATGAGTGCGCCGATTGAGTACGTGGTTCACTAAAGTGAAATCATGGCCAGTGATTTCTAGAGCATTTTGGGCCCAATCCAACTCATTTCTAATGCTATTTCATGCAGAATCCAAGCTTGGGTAAGGGGGAGCAATTGTTTGTAGTTTTGGCATCAGGTAGGTTAATTTCTAGAGAGAGAAGCTCCCTCCTCTCTCTAGAATTAGGGTTCTTAGGATATTTGCATCTTAGATCTAGGTTTTGATTATTGTTCTCATCTTGTTTTCTTTACAATTTCATGCTTCTATACTTGATTCTCTTAGTTTTCATGTTAATTTCTCTTTTATGTTTCTTTTATGTTGATGAACACTTGTTGGATCTCAATTTCTTTTGATGCAATTTTATATTTCCATGTCTTTTGATGTTTATCTTCATTGTTACTATTGATTTCTTGCTTATGTTAGTCACGGGTTTCCTTTAATTCTTGCATTTTATGATGTTTACTTTTCTTGCACACTAAGTATTTGATAAAATGTTTCCTCTAGTTTTTGAGTAGTTTTCTTGACTCTTGGGCTAGGCTAAGAGAATTGAGTGACCTTGAGTCATTGGGTCTCATTGAATTGGTGATTTGAAAACCCTTGGTGGTCAATTTGATACTCATTAACACTAACTCACTACTAATCTAATTAGTAGATAGGTTGGAACTTATGGGTTGATGTGATCAAAGCCATTTGATGTACTTCAAGTCTAGGAGTAGATATTACGTATTTAAGGCTTTTGGAAGTAGACTTAATGAGCTTGGTTCCTCATAATTATCAATGTATGGTTTGTAGACAAGGATGGTGATCTCAAATTACCTATGTCTAGCCAAGAGTTCTTTTCTCTTATTTTATTAGTTCTTGTTATTTTACTTTCTTGTCATTTACTTTATGCTTTTATATTTTCTTGCAAATTACAAAAATCAAACCCCCCTTGATCTTCATAGCCAATAATTGATCACTTCATTGCAATTTCTTGTAAGACGACCCGAAGTTTAAATACCTCGGTTAATTCTTATTGGGATTTGTACTTGTGACAACTCAATATTTTTGATTGGGAGGATTGTTTGTTGGTGTAGAACTATACTTGCAACGAGAATTTATTTGAGAAATTCTATACCGACATGACAATTCGCTAATCAACTTGCCCTCTCTGTGCTGTGTCAAAGAAACTGTGTGCACTCTCATGACCCCTTCTCTGCTCTGCTGTGAAGCATCAAGGTTTCCGAGGAGGCACAACATCGATCCCTAACAAGCGAGGTAATCGCCTGATGATGATTATGGTTCTGTGAAATTTGGGAGGTTTTGTGTTTTGATTTTAGGGTTTTTAATTAGGGGTTTTAGCTTCTATATTCTGCGTTGTTTATTTGTTGAATGCCAGATCAAACTAAAATCACCAATGTAAATTTCACCATGTGTCAGCTGAATTATTATTCTTTTTTTTGTTATTATTGTTTGTTGTTGATTTTTTGTTGTTTAAATTTCACTTTTAAAGCGAGCAGAGTATTCTCAAGAGAGGATTATTCTTATGATTTTAAATTGCTTTGTTGATTAAATCAATAACTTGAATTACCTGTGAATTTTAAGATGGATTTTGGGAACCTAAGCTTGATTTGAGACATATGCAGTGATTGTAGTCAATTGAGTGTTCCAATTTCTGCTGAAATGGGAGAATATATATTGTAGAATTTAGATGGACATTTTCATTTGGTATATTATGACACTTATGTAGCTAATTTTTTAACTTTCATGTTCATACCCTGGGTCGAGCTATCCGACCCGGGCTGATTGAAGACAAAGCAACCGACCTCTTCAGGTCAGGATCCCCGACCTCTTCTCCAAAGAGTTCAGCCAAATCGTCATAAGAAGCCCAAGCAGGCCCAAACAAAGGGACACAGCCCAATTTAAAGGTAGCTAAAGCTCAGAAAGATAAAGGCGGTTCCCCTTAAAGATAAGATGACTTCACTTAAAGATAGGATAAGATAACTAACTTATCTTATCTAGAAAGGTCAGCCCACACCACCATAAATACACTGAAGCACCCAAGTATAACTCATACTCTGATTCTACTAAAAAACCTGCCAAAAGCACCTTAAGCATCGGAGTCTCTTGCAGGTACCACCACCCTCCGGTGATGAAGGATCAGCAGCACCACCAAGTCCAACAAGTCGGACACGACAGCTCCAACCACCACCATAGATCTCGTTCGTGATTGACCTACAGTTTCAGGTAACCCACGGAACATTGGTGCCATTGTCGGGGAACCTGGAAGTCATTCCATCATCATGGCGGACAATCTTGACAATGACCACAACTCTGATTTGGAAAACAGAAAACCGCATAAGAACGCGGACATCACACCAAAGGATAACACTCAACCAAACGTAGACAAACGTTCTCCAAATACAGAAATTTTAGATGCTCTCCGAGAACAGCAGGATCGTCTCAAGCAGCTCGAACAGGAGGCCGAACACCAGCGCGAAGCCGAAAGAAACCTTCGGAGAGAAACTAGGCGACGCTGAGAATTAGAGGACAAGCTCCTAAAACTTGAAGCCGACCTTAAAACCAAAACCATTCAGCCTGGTAACGATAACAGCTCCCACAAGGATCAAGATCCCTTCACCAAAGAAATCATGAAAGCTAAAGTTCCAAAGGATTTTAAAGCTCCCGACATGACCTCATACGACAGTACCTCCGATCCAAGCCATCATCTTAGCAATTTTAGAAGCAGAATGTATCTCACTGACGCCTTGGACGCTATTCGATGCAAAGCCATCCCGACTACCCTAACAAAGACAACAATTAAGTGGTTCGACAGTTTGCCTCCTAGATCCATTACAAGTTTTGATGACTTAGCCAAAAAATTTCTTGCCAGATTCTCCATCCAGAAGGACAAAGCCAAACACGCCCCAAGCCTGTTAGGGATCAAGCAAGGAGATCGGGTGAGTCTTCGCAACTACATGGAAAGATTCAACAAAGTGTGTCTGGACATACAGAGTTTGCCAACAGAAGCAGCCATCTTGGGTCTCATCAATGGCCTGCGAGAAGGACCTTTTAGCCACTCCATATCAAAAAAGCATCCCACATCTTTAAATGAGGTATAGGAACGGGCGGAGAAATACATCAACATGGAAGAGAACTCTCGGCTAGGAGAGACCTCAAAACCTAGATTCTCCTACCCACCTCGGTACAAGGATAAAGAGTCCAAAAAAAAAAGAAGATCAACACGAAGAGAAGTCTAAAAAATACCACAATTACACCCATCTTCAGGTGTCTCTTGTGGATGTTTACCGAGAAATATGCCACATTGAGAAGATCGCACCACGTGGCCCAATCAAAAGCAAAAAAGGAGGAGAAAATCGGACAGAATACTGTGAATACCACCGAATCTACGGACATCCTACCAACGAGTGTTTTGACTTAAAGAATGTCATAGATAAATTGGCAAGAGAAGGGCGACTAGATCGGTACTTAGCCAACAAAGCGGATGAACCTAGAAAAAGAAGAAGAGACGAAGAGGTCGGACGAGCTGAACAACCACCTCACACCCCGGAGAGACATGTTCATATGATAAATGGAGGATTCGCAGGAGGAGGGATCTCAAAATCATCTCGTAAAAGGCACCTTAAAGAAGTATATCATGTTGGGGAAGGAGAGAGGCCGTCCGACCTCCCTATTATTACATTTACCCAAGAAGACGCAGCAGGCATCATCCCGGGACATGATGATCCCATGGTCATTACTATCATATTGGCCAATGCTAATTTCCACCGTACATTGGTAGACCAAGGAAGCTCTGCGGATATCTTGTTTAAATCCGCCTTTGACAAGCTCGACCTAAAGATAAAGAGCTCAGAGCATATCCGAACAGCTTGTTCGAACTAGGAGACACTCCAATCCAACCACTTGGATATATCTCATTACAGACGACCTTTGGAAAGGGAACCCGATCAAGGACACTCAACATAGACTACATCATAGTCGATGTGAGCTCAGCCTACAACGCCCTAATAGGTCGGACAACACTGAACCAGCTGGCCGCAGTAGTTTCGACCCCACATCTATGCATGAAGTTCCCCACTCCAGAAGGGATCGCCACGATAAAAGGAGACCAAAAACCTGTGCGACGCTGTTATAATGAAAGTCTGAACCTTAGAGGAAGAGGAGAAGAAATCAACACTATCAAACTCGGGGGAGTTTGAGGTCGCGAGGAACTTCGCCCACAACCTGAAGGCCAGATCGAAGAAGTCCAGATCGGGGATGCCCTGGGTAAAACAACAAATATTGGGGCAACCTTAAAAGAAGACGAAAAGGAGCCTCTGATACAATTCCTAAGGGATAATGTCGACCTCTTTGCATGGAAGGCTGCAGACATGCCAAGCATAGACCCCAAACTAATGTGCCACAAACTGGCGGTATACCCAGGATCTCGGCCAGTGCAGCAGAAGCGTAGGAAGCTCAGACCAGAAAGATCCCAAGCTGTGGAAGAACAGGTACAAGCCTTACTGGAGGCAGGGTTCATAAGAGAGGTCAAGTACCCATTATGGCTAGACAACGTTGTCTTGGTGAAAAAGTTAAATGGAAAGTGGCGGATGTGTACTGACTACACCGATCTCAATAAAGCCTGCCCAAAAGATCCTTATCCACTCCCAAGTATAGACACTCTAGTGGATGCCTCCTCTGGATACAAGTACCTCTCCTTCATGGATGCTTATTTAGGATACAATCAAATTCTGATGTACCCACCTGATCAAGAAAAAACCTCATTCCTAATCCCAAAAACAAATTACTGTTATGTCGTCATGCCATTTGGACTCAAAAATGCAGGAGCTACCTATCAAAGATTGATGAACAAAGTCTTCGCAGACCATATTGGGAAACTAATGGAGGTATATGTGGATGACATGTTGGTAAAAACACAAAGTGAGGAATCATTACTGTCCGACCTCACCAAAGTGTTCAACACCATAAGAAAGCATGGCATGCGACTTAATCCCACAAAATGTACTTTTGCGGTAGAAGCTAGGAAATTCTTGGGCTTCATGCTCACACAGAGAGGAATTGAGGTAAACCCGGATAAATTTCGGGCCATACTCGACATGAAAAGTCCGACCCGCGTTAAAGAGGTACAACAGCTCAACAGAAGACTGGCAGCCCTGTCCAGGTTTCTAGCCGGGTCAGCCATAAGATCTCTTCCCTTTTATGCAACATTAAGGAAGGGAAAGATATTTAAATGGACAGCAGAGTGTGAGCAAGCCTTCCAAGAGTTCAAAAGATTTTTGGGACAACCACCCATCCTTACCCGACCACGGAAAGGAGAAGCACTCGTATTATACCTCGCAGTAGGAAATTGGGCAATAGCTTCCGCACTAGTTAGAGAAGACGAAGGTACGCAACAACCCATCTACTTCATCAGCAAAGCTCTACAAGGAGCCGAACTGAACTATCAAAAGATAGAAAAATTCGCCTACACACTCATACTTACTTCTTGACGACTTCGCCCATATTTCCAAGCTCACACCATCAAGATTCGGACCAACCAGCCCATAAAAGGCATTTTATGGAAGACAGACTTAGCTGGAAGAATCCTACAGTGGGCAGTCGAGTTATCCGAGTTTGATCTTCAATATAAAGCTCGGACGGCCATCAAGTCACAGTATCTGGCCGACTTCATTGCCGAGTACACTGACACCTCGGAAACTCCTACAAAATGGAATCTCTATGTAGACGGCTCTTCAAACAAAACCGGGAGTGGCGCAGGTGTGATAATAGAGAGTGATCAGGGAACCCAAATCGAATTCTCCCTAAAGTTCGAGTTCCCTGCTTCAAATAATCAGGCCAAATATGAGGCATTACTAGCTGGTTTGAGGCTGGCTAAGGAGGTTGGAGTTCAAAAGCTTATCATCTTTAGTGACTCACAAGTAGTCACTTCACAAGTAGCAAGGAGCTACCAAGCTAAGGACCCTACCATGAAAAAGTATCTGGATAAAACTAGAGAACAGCTCAGACAACTTGGGGAATATGAGGTCCACCACATACCTCGGGAACAGAATGCTCGAGCTGATGCACTCGCAAAACTAGCCAGCACCAAACCAGGGGGGCAATAATAGAAGCCTCATCCAGGAAATACTGCAAAACCCATCAATCTTGGAGGAAGAAAAGGTCCTAGCCATATCAGGTCAGGATCAAGGGTGGATGACCCCCATAATTAACTACCTCAAGTCCGAGATACTTCCCACTGATAAGAAGGAGGCAAAGAATCTAATGCGAGAAGGGCAGTACTACACCATAATGGGTGACATCTTATATAGAAGAGGGATCTCAACACCCCTCCTAAAATGTATACCGACTTCCAATACAAGGGAAGTCCTAGAAGAAGTACACAGTGGCATGTGTGGCAACCACCTGGGGGCCCGAGCTCTTTCCAAGAAGGTACTCCGGGCAGGATTTTTTTGGCCAACCTTGCAAAAAGAAGAAACTGAGTTCGTTAAGACTTGCCCACTATGTTAGAAGCATGCTAACTTCCACATCGCCCCACCAGAGGAGCTGATCAGTGTAACGTCACCTTGGCCATTTGCAAAGTGGGGACTCGACCTCCTCGGACCCTTTCCCCAAGGGTCGGGGCAAGTCAAGTTCCTCATTGTAGGGGTAGACTATTTCACGAAATGGATTGAGGCAGAACCCCTAGCTAATGTCACTGCCCAAAGAAGTTGGAAGTTCTTGTACCGAAACATTATCACAAGGTTTGGAGTTCCTTACTCTATCACCACAGACAATGGCACTCAATTCACTGACACAGGTTTCAGGAAATTGGTAGATGACATGAAAATAAAGCACCATTTCACATCCATAGAACACCCACAAGCCAACAGACAGGCAGAAGCTACCAATAAATTCATATTAGCTGGGTTAAAACGGAGACTACAGGACGCAAAGGGAGATTGGGCTGAAGAGCTCCCACAAGTCCTAGGGGCATATCGGACAACTCCACACTCCACCACAGGAGAATCACCCTTCTGATTAGCTTACAGAATGGAGGCAATGATTCCAGTAGAGATCGAAGAAGGATCCCTCAGAACGATCCTATTCCGAGGGTTACCTGAAACTGTAGGTCGATCTCGGACGAGATCTTTTATACCGGTCGGCGCTGTTGTGTCTGACTTGATGATGGTGGCCGGAGCCTCCGTGTCCAGCTTGTTGGACTTGGTGGGGGTGCTGATCCTTCATCACCAGAGGGTGGTGGTACCTGCAAGGGACTCTGATGCCTAAGTTAGCAAGGGTATTAAGCAGGTTTTTAGTAGAATCAACATATGAGTTACACCTGGGTGCTCCAGTGTATTTATAATGGTGTGGAGTGACCTTTCTGGAGATAAGATAGTTATCTTATCTTATCTTATCTTTGAGTGAAGTCATCTTATCTTTACGGGAACCGCCTTTATCTTTCTGGGCTTTGGCTGCCTTTAGATTTGGGCTGTGTTCCTTCGTTTGGGCCTGTTTGGGCCTCTTATGGCGATTTGGCCGAGCTCTTTGTGAAGAGGTCAGTAATGGGCCAACCTTCTAAGAGGTCGGCCATGGGCCAACCTTCTAACAAGTTGGCCAACCCGGTCCTTTATAGCTCGAACCCATGTATGAACAGTGCCCCTGCTTGAGCTTCGATCTTCCTTGTGAGGTCGTGCTTCTTAGCTTTGATCCCTTTGAGGGAGTCATGCTCAAGCATCTGTCTGGCTTGTTTCTTCATTGCTTTGCAATCCGTGCAGATTTTCTAGAGGTTTGGTACTTCCTAGTCTAACCTCCTTTGAGTGGTAGTGTGGGTTTTCTACCCTTGCCTTCTGGATCACGCCTTGCTTTAAGTTTGTGTTGACAACCCTCTGCTTTGGCGAAGTTATCCTTGCGGCTTGATATTCGGGCTTTTAGTGACTTGTCCAATGACTTTTTAGTGTTCTTTATATAGAACCTTTTTTAGTCTCGGATGACGTTCGTAGCCCTGTTTGAGATTGTGCCTTCTTTGAGCCGAGTTGTATCCCTTTTAGCTAAGCACATTTGAGCTTTAAGTTGTTTCCCAACTTTTTGGCTTGTTCTTTTTTTGAGATCGTACTTGCGCATCTTCTTAGCTAACGTTGACCTGTACGACTTTGCCCCTGCTTGAGTTCAGACCTCTCTGTGAGATCGTGCTTTCGGAGCTTCGATCTCTTTGGGGAAGTTGTGCTCAAGCATCCTGACTTTGGTCGATCTTGAGTAGTTTCTCCTTGTGCGAATCTGGTATTGCCCTTTTTAGTTTGTTGAGAGGACTTCTCAGCCTTATCCCGACTTGTTTGTCTTCACTGCTCGGGCTTTTTAGTCATAATCCAACAACGTTTTAGGTAGTGTTCTGATGGGGAACCTTTTTATAGTTTGTTTGGATGACTTTTTAGCGCCATTCTGATTTGTGCTTTTGCCTTTTAAGTAGTGTTTTTTTTTAAGACTTCGTACTTTTCAGCGAAGCACTTCTGGCTTTGGCCTTTTGACCTTTCCTTTGCCTTTGTGAGATGTTTATAGAGTGTTGGTACTTTGCTGTCCGACCTCTTTTTGATTAGATCTTTTTTAGTCTATCTTCTGTTTAGGCGGGATGACCTTTGAGGCTAACTTGTCCGACAACTTTTTAGTGTTCTTGGTAGAACCTTTTTAGTTAGTCTGAACAATTTTGATAGCCTTGTCGTGGGCCATGACTTTTTGGGCAAAGCTATGTCCCTTTTAGTGCACTTTTTTCGTTGGTCCGACTTCTCTTGTCGATCCTTCTTTAGCTTTCGTTGGTCCGACTTCTCTTGTCAGTCCAAGCTGTAGCTTTCGTTGATCGACTTCGCTTGTCGATTTTTTCTGAGTTATTTTTAGTAATCTATTTTTAATCAGGCTTCGCCGGATCTCTTTTTTATGGATTTACTTTTTATAACTCTGTCACTTTAATCGGTCTGGTCCGACTTCTTCATGTCGGTCGCTTCTAAGTTATTTCTAGTAATCCATTTTATTTGGACCTTGTCAGGTCTCTTTTTATGGATTACTTTTTATAACTTTTTGTAGTTTTGTTGGGCCGACTTCATCATGTCGGTCCCTTCTAAGTTATTTCTAGTAATCCATTTTATTTGGACCTTTGTCAGGTATCTTTTATGGATTACTTTTATAACTTTGTGATTTTGTTGGGCCGACTTCATCATGTCGGTCCCTTCTAAGTCATTTCTTAGTAATCCATTTCATTTGGACTCTTGTCAGGTCTCTTTTTATGGATTACTTTTTATAACTTTTTGTAGTTTTGACAGGCCGACTTTATCACGTCGGTCCCTTCTAAGTTATTTCTAGTAATCCATTTTATTTGGACCTTTGTCAGGTCTCTTTTATGGATTACTTTTATAACTTTGTTATTTTGTTGGGCCGACTTCATCATGTCGGTCCCTTTTAAGTTATTTCTTAGTAATCCATTTCATTTGCACCCTTGTTAGGTCTCTTTTTATGGATTACTTTTTATAACTTTTTGTAGTTTTGTCGGGCCGACTTTATCATGTCGGTCCCTTCTAAGTTATTTCTAGTAATCCATTTTATTTGGACCTTTGTCAGGTCTCTTTTATGGATTACTTTTATAACTTTGTGATTTTGTTGGGCCGACTTCATCATGTCGGTCCCTTCTAAGTTATTTCTAGTAATCCTCTTTTTTAGGGCTGGCCAGGCCTCTTTCTAGGGATTTACTTTTTATAACTTTGGTTATTGTGATCGACTGGTCCGACTTCTTTACGTCGGTCCGTCTTTAAGTTATTTTTAGCAACCCATTTTTATTAAGACCTCGTCAGGTCCTTTCCTATGGATCACTTTCGATAACTTCTTGCATTATTCTGTTTTTGCCACTTTTCATCTTTGCCGATTTTTTAGAAATTGAGTTTGATCCTCGTTTGGTCGACCTTTTGATGAATTTGGTTTTCATCTTCGTTGGTATTTGTCGTGATCGAGCAATGAATTTGATTTTCACTTTCTACCGATCTGTAGCTTTGTAATCGGGCGATAAATTTTTTGCGTTTCAGATTAATGCGTCTTGATAAAGAGACTTTGTAGAGAATCTGCAAACGTTCTAGGTCGGGCAATCTCTTAGATCTTGGCCTGGCGCCCTTCTTAGATTGCAGGCATGCCATGACCTTGGTAGCTCTCGCCCCTCAAGGTTGGACACTTTGTGGTGACCTTTCCCCAGTACTTCTGAACAACTTGGTATGGTCATTTCCGGTTGGCTGCTAGCTTCCCTTCTCCTGACCAATCTGTTCTGATGTCATTTTGGATTAGGATGAAATTGTTGTTGGCGAAACTTTGCTGGATTACCTTTGATAAACCCCAATTTGTGGTTTATCTTGTGCTTATTTTGGGGAATTTTATCACCTTTTCTCACATTTATTCAATAAAATAGCATGGTTTTGTAATTCTCCCTAGATTTGTGCTTAAGTGTGAAAACATGCTTTTTGGGCCTTAAAATAGCTAAATTTAACTCACTTTAATTCCATTCGATGCCTTGATATGTTTGTTGAGTGATTTCAGGTTCATAAGGCAAGTATTTGATGGAAGAAGTGAGGAGAAAAGCATGCAAAGTGGGAGAACTCATGAAGAAATGAAGGAACCGTAAAGTTGTCAAGCCTGACCTCTTCGCACTCAATCGACCATAACTTGAGCTACAGAGGTCCAAATGAGGCAGTTCTAGTTGTGTTGGAAAGCTAACATCCGAGGCTTCAAAATGATATAAAATTTGCCATAGTTTCCTGACGTCTAGGGATGCGCACGTGCACTGTACACGTGCGCGCCGATGGAGCAGTGTGGGTCCACTTTAAGCAACTTGTTGGGGGCAATTTGTATCTTATTTTGGGCCCAATCCAACTCATTTCTGATGCTATTGAACCCAAGGATTGAAGGGGGAATGAACCAAGTAGTCATAGATGAGTTTTCACCATGTTTTAGGATAGAATTCTAGAGAGAGAGGCTCTCTCCTCTCTCTAGATTTAGGATACTAATTAGGGTAAAGTTAGGTTAATCACTCTCAAATTTCTCTTTCAATTCTTGTTTTGATTTTAGTTCTCATTATATTTTAGTATTCTATTATCTCAATCTTCTTAGTTTCTCTTGTTGATTTCTTGTTTTACTCTTTTTTTATGTTGATGAACCATTGTTGGATCTTAATTTTTTTTAATGCAATTTTATGTTTCCATGCTCTTCTATGTTTATCTTCATTGTTATTGTTGATCTCTTGCTTATGATAGTTATGGGTTTTGTTAATTCTTGCACTTTATGATGTTTACTCTTCTTGCACACTAGGTGTTTGATAAAATGTTTCTATTAGTTTTTGAGTAGTTCTCTTTACTCTTGGTCTAGGCTAAGGGAATTGGGTAAACTTGAGCCATTGGGTCTAATTGGTTTGGTGATTTGAGAACCCTTGGTGATCAATTTGATATCCATTGACACTAACCCACTACTAATCTAATTAGTAGATAGGTTAGAACTTATGGGTTGATGTGATTAAACCTATTTGACGTACTTCAAGCCTAGGAGTAGATATTACGTACTTAAGACTTTTGGAAGTAGACTTAATAGGTTGGTCTCTCATAATTATCAATATATGGTTTCTTGACAAGGATGGTGATCTCAATTTCCCATGTCTTAGCCAAGAGTACTTTTTCTTTATTTTATTAGTTCTTGACATTTTACTTTCTTGTCATTTATTTTTCTTGTCAATTTCCAAATCAAATCCCCTTGCATCTTCATAGCCAATAATTGAGCACTTCATTGCAATTCCTTATGAGACGACCTGGAGTTCAAATACTTCGGTTAATTCTTATTGGGGTTTGTACTTGTGACAAAACCAAATTTTAATTTGATGTAAGAGTTGTTTGTTAGTTTGGAGCTATGCTTACAACGAAGTGATTCTTTTCTTTAAGAAGAAAATCTAGACCGACAACGATTTTTGTATCAACCTTCTGATTGTATCTTGAGGCCATTCGATGTTTTAACACTTCTCCCTAATCCGAGCTTTTTCTCGGACTTCTGGAAGTAGGTCGAGTTCTTCCCTTTGGAGTTGGGAGTTGACCTCTACATTGTAGAGGATCATTCTGAGGGATCCTTCTTCGATCTCTACTGGGATCATTGCCTCCATTCCGTAAGCTAATCAGAAGGGTGATTCTCTCGTGGTGAAGTGTGGAGTTGTCCGATATGCCCATAGGACTTGTGGGAGCTCTTCAGTCCAAGCTCCCTTTGCGTCCTGTAGTCTCCATTTTAACCCAGCTAGTATGACTTTGTTGGCAGCTTCTGCTTGTCCATTGGCTTGTGGGTGTTCTACGGATGTGAATTGGTGCTTTATTTTCAAGTCAGCCACCAACTTCTTGAAACTTGTGTCCGTGAATTGAGTGCCATTGTCTGTGGTGATGGAGTAAGGAACCCCAAACCTTGTAACAATGTTTCTGTACAAGAATTTCCGACTTCTTTGAGCAGTGGCATTAGCTAGGGGCTTTGCCTCAATCCATTTTGTGAAGTAATCCACCCCTACAATGAGGAACTTGACTTGTCCCGATCCTTGGGAAAATAGTCCGAGGAGGTCGAGTCCCCACTTTGCGAACAGCCAAGGTGATGTTACACTGATGAGCTCCTCTGGTGGGGCCATGTGGAAGTTAGCATGTTTTTGATGTCAAGCTTTGACTTTGTATTTGGGTTTTTGCTCTGTTGTTGCCTCCAAAGGGTGCCCCTGGACTTTCGTGTGAGTCCTGGGGTTTTTCTTTTACTGTTGTATCTGACACCTGATGTTTTGCTGTTATTGTCCGAGTTGTTTCCTTATTTGCCCAAGTTGTTTGGTAGTAACCCCATTTTTATTTTTCTTACTGTAGGAATATTTGACCTATGTCTTCCCACAAAAATATTGCTAAGATGTCTACTAAGATCCCGGACGGCATGTCTGACTGGCTGGATTCCATAGTTTTAATGTGTGTTCCTAAGTACTATGTGCGACTTAGGAGGTTCCATAGAATTTGTAGGGATAGGGATGAGGAGAAGAATCATGAGTTGGTGTCGCCGGACCCTGAGGAGAGGGTTTGTTTTCCTTCCTTGACTCCGGGGGAACGACCCTGACCTGATATGGTTAGGACCTTTTCTTCCTCCGAGATTGATGGATTTTGCAGTGTTTTTTGGATGAGGCATCTATTATTGCCCCCTGGTTTGGTGTTGGCTAGTTTTGAAAGTGCACCAGCTCGGGCATTCTGTTCCTGAGGTATATGTCAGACCTCATGTCCCCTGAATTGTCCGAGCTGTTGGTGCTGGTTAGTTTTGAAAGTGCATCTGCTCGAGTATTCTATTCCCGAGGTATATGTCGAACCTTATATCCCCCGAATTGTCTGAGATGTTCTCTGGTTTTGTCCAGGGTCCCCCGAATTATCCGAGCTGCTTTTGTCCAAGGTCCCTCGAATTGTCCGAGGTATTTTTTCATTGTGGGATCCTTAGCTTGGTAGCTCCCTTCTATTTGTGAGGTGACTACTTGTGAATCACTGGACACGGTAAGCTCCTACCTTCTTAGCCAGCCTTAAACCAGCCAGTAGTGCCTCGTATTCAGTTTGGTTATTTGGCTCGATTTGGGTTCCCTGATCGCTTTCTATAATTACACCTGCACCACTCCCGGTTTTGTTTGAAGAGTCGTCCACGTAGAGATTCCATTTTGTGGGAGTTCCCGGGTGTCAGTGTACTCTGTAATGAAGTCGGCCAAATACTGTGATTTGATGGCTGTCCGAGCTTTTCATATTGAAGATCGAATTGGGATAACTCGACTGTCCACTGTAGGATTCTTCCAGCTAAGTTTATTTTCTGTAGGATGTCTTTTATGGGCTGGTTGGTCCGAACTCTGATAGTGTGAGCTTGAAAGTATGGGTGGAGTCGTTGAGAGGTGAGTATGAGGGCGTAGGTGAACTTTTTCTATCTTTTGATAGTTTAGTTCGGCCCCTTGTAGAGCTTTGCTGATGAAGTAGACGGGTTATTGCCCACTTTCATTCCCACTGCGAGATATAATATGAGTTCTTCACTTTCCCATGGTCTGGTAAGAATGGGTGGTTACCCCAAGAATTTTTGAAATCTCGGAAGGCTTATTCGCACTCTGTTGTCCTTTCCAAACCTCTCTCCCTTCCTTAATATACCTCTTTGAGGTGTCTTTTGCCAGATGATTTAGAGATCCCTCATCCTGCGAATCCTCCATTTATCATATGAACATGTCTCTCAGGGGTGTGAGGTGGATGTTCAACTCGTCTGACCTCTTCGGTGTGAGGTGGATGTTCAACTCGTTCGACCTCTTTGGTGTGAGGTGGACGTTCAAATCGCCCGACCTTTTTGGTATGAGGTGGACGATCAACTTGCCCGACCTCTTTGGTGTGAGGTGGATGTTCAACTCGTCCGACCTCTTTGGTGTAAGGTGGACGTTCAACTTGCCCGACTTCTTCGGTGTGAGGTGGACGTTCAACTCGTCCGACCTCTTCGGTGTGAGGTGGACGTTCAACTCGTCCGACCTCTTCGGTGATAGGTGGATGTTCAACTCGTCCGACCTCTTCGGTGTGAGGTGGACATTCAACTCGTCCGACCTCTTCGGTGTGAGGTGGACGTTCAACTCGTCTGACCTCTTCGGCTTTTCTTCTTTTTCTTGGTTCCTTCGCTTTATTGGCTAAGTACCGATCTAATCGCCCTTCTCTTGCCAATTTCTCTATGACATTCTTTAGGTCGAAGCACTCGTCGGTAGGATGTCCGTAGATTCGGTGGTACTCGCAGTATTCTCTCTGATTTCCTCTTCCTTTTTGCTTTTGATTGGGCGAGATGGTGGGATTTTCTCTGTGTCGTATATTTCTCGGTAAACATCCACAAGAGACACCCGAAGAGGGGTGTAATTGTGGTATTTTCTAGGCTTCTCACTGGGTTGATATTCTTTTTTCTTGGACTCTTTATCCTTGTCCTGTGGTGGGTTAGGAGAATTCGGTTTTTGAGCTCTCTCCTAGTCGAGAGTTCTCCTCCATGTTGATGTATTTTTCTGCCCATTCCTGTACCTCGTTTAGAGATGTTGGTGCTTCTTGGATATTGAGTGGCTAAAAGGTCCTTCTCGTAGGCCATTGATGAGACCCATAGCTGCTTCTGTTGGTAGACTTTGTATGTCCAGGCACGCTTGTTGAATCTTTCCATGTAGTTGCGAAGACTTTCCCAATCTCCTTGCTTGATCCCTAGTAAGCTCGGGAAGTGTTTGGTTTTGTCCTTCTGGATGGAGAATCTAGCGAGGAATTTTTTGGCTAAGTCATCAAAACTTGTTATGGATCTAGGAGGCAAACTGTCGAACCACTTTATTGCTGTTTTTGTTAGGGTAGTCGGGAAGGCTTTGCATCGAATAGCGTTCGAGGCGTCAGTGAGATGCATTCTGCTTCTGAAATTGCTAAGATGATGGCTTGGATTCGATGTGCCGTCGTACGGGGTCATGTCGGGAGCTTTTGAAGTCCTTTGGGACTTTAGTTTTCATGATCTCTTTGGTGAATGGGTCTTGATCTTTGTGGGGGCTATCTTCGTGACTGTTCATGATTGGATCGACCAGTCTTGGTTTTGAGATCGGCTTCGAGCTTTAAAAGCTTGTCCTCTATATTTCGACGTCATCTTGTTTCTCTCCGAAGGTCTCTTTCGGCTTCCCGTCGATGTTTAACTTCTTGTTCCAGCTGTTTAAGGCAATTCTGTTGCTTACGGATAGCTTCCAAAATTTCTGTGTTTGGGGCTTGCTTATCTCCCCTGTTTTGAGGTGTGTCTTTGGAGGTGGCGTCTGTGTCTTTGTTTGGCGTTCTGTCCACCAAACCAGAGTTGTGGTCATTGTCAAGGTTGTCCGCCATGATGATGGGATGACTTCCAGGTTCTCCGGCAATGGCGCCAATGTTCTGAAGGTTACCTGAAACTGTAGGTCGATCTCGGACGAGATCTTCTGTACCGATCGGCGCTATTGTGTCTGACTTGATGATGGTGGCTGGAGCTTTCGTGTCCGACTTGTTGGACTTGGTGGTGGTGCTGATCCTTCGTCATCGGAGGGTGGTGGTACCTGCAAGGGACTTTGATGCCTAAGTTAGCAAGGGTATTAAGTAGGTTTTTAGTAGAATCAGCGTATGAGTTATACCAGGGTGCTCCAGTGTATTTATAATGGTGTAGAATGACCTTTCTGGAGATAAGATAGTTATCTTATCTTATCTTATCTTTGAGTGAAGTCATCATATCTTTAAGGGAACTACCTTTATCTTTCTGGACTTTGGCTGCCTTTAGATTTGGACTGTGTTCCTTCGTTTGGGCCTGTTTGGGCCTCTTATGGCGATTTGGCCGAGCTCTTTGTGAAGAGGTCGGTAATGGGCCAACCTTATAAGAGGTCGGCCAACCCGGTCTTTTATAGCTCGAACCGATATATGAACAGATCCTCTACAATGAAGAGGCCAACTCCCAAAATTCAAAGGAAAGAGCTCGACCTACTTCCAGAAGTCCGAGAAAGAGCTCAGATTAGAGAGGAGGCGTTAAAGCATCGAACGACCTCAAGATACAATCAGAAAGTAGTCCAACGAAGTTTCGCCAACAACGATCTCATCCTAATCCGAAATGACACCAGAGCAGGCCAATCAGAAGAAGGAAAGCTAGCAGCTAACTGGAAAGGACCTTACCGAGTTGTAGAGGTACTAGGAAAAGGCTACTACAAGGTGTCCGACCTCGAGGGGCGAGAGCTACCAAGGTCATGGCATGCCTGCAACCTAAGAAGGTACTCTAGTTAGGAGGTAATAAAGATCTTAGGTCAAGGTGCACTCTTTTTCCTGAAAAGGTTTTTTAATGAGGCACCAAGCCAAGATCTGCAAAAATTGCCCGACTTAGAAGGGTAAGCACCTACATGTATATATTCTTGTCTATATGCCTATTTTATTTGAATAAAGTTTTTCAGATTCTCTACAAAGTTTTTCTACCAAGACGCATTAATTTGAGCGCAAGAATTCATCGCCCGATTACGACAAGATTAGCAAGATGAAAACTAAATTCACTACCCGATTACAACAAGGTCGGCAAGATAAAAGCGACAAAAATAGATTAATGTAAGAAGTTATAAAAAGTAATCCATAGAAAGAGGCCTGACGAGGTCTGATTAAAAATGGATTACTAAAAATAACTTAAGAAGGACCGACAAGAAGAAGTCGGACCAAATCGATCAAAGCGACAAAAGTTATAAAAAGTAATCCATAGAAAGAGGCCTGACGAGGTCTGATTAAAAATGGAATACTAAAAATAACTGTGGAAGGACCAACAAGAAGAAGTCGGACCAAATCGATCAAAGCGACAAAAGTTATAAGAAGTAATCCATAGAAAGAGGCCTGAGGAGGTCTGATTAAAAATGGATTACTAAAAATAACTTCAGAAGGACCGACAAGAAGAAGTCGGACCAACAAACAAGTGTGCGTTAAAAGGGACACAACTCTGCCTAAAAAGCCACAACTCCACAACAAAGCTATCAAAACTATTCAGACTAACTAAAAAGGTTCTACAAGAACACTAAAAAGTTGTCAAACAGGTTAGCCCCAAAAGTATCACCTCGACAAACAAAAAGAGGTCGGACAACAAAGTATCGACACTCTACAAGGATCCACAGAAGTCACAAAAAGGCAATCAACACATCAAAAAAACACGGCTATTATAAAGAACATTAAAAACTCAGAAGGTGTTCATACCCTGGGTCGAGCTATCCGACCCGGGATGTTTAGCGACAAGGCGACCGACCTCTTCAGGTCCGATTATGCGACCTCTTCCCAAAGAGCTCGGCCAAACTGTCAGGAAAGCCTAGTAAAGGGCCCAAATAGAGGAACACGACCCAAGTCCAAAGGTAGTTCAAGCCTATAGAGATATAGGCGGTTCCCTTGAAGATAAGCTAACCTCACCCAAAGATAAGATAAGATAAGATAACTAACTTATCTTATCTAAGAAGGTCCGCCCACGCTATTATAAATACACTGGAGCACCCAAGTATAACTCATACTCTGATTCTACTAAAAACCTGTTTAATACCCATGCTAACTTAAGCATCGGAGTCTCTTGCAGGTGCCCCCACCCTCCGGTGATGAAGGATCAGCAGTGCAGCCAGTCCCACAAGTCGGACACGACAGCTCCGGCCGCCACCCACCAGCCGGACACGTCATGTCCGACCAGCATAGAAGATCTCGTCTGAGATCGACCTACAGTTTCAGGTAACCCTCAGAACATTGGCGCTGTTGCCGGGGAACCTGAAAGTCATCCCACCACCATGGCGGACGACCATGACAACAATCATGATTCAGATCTAGAAGATAGAACGCCGCACAAGAACGCAGACACTACACCAAAAGATACCCTTTAACCTAACAAAAACAATGATTCACCAAGTATGGGAGCAGTGGAGTCATTTCAAGATCGCTTGAAGCAACTCGAAAAGGAGGTGGAGCATCAACGAGAAGCTGAGAGAGATCTACGTAGGGAAGTTAGACGACGCCGTGAGTTAGAGGACAAGCTTTTAAAACTCGAAGTCGATCTCAAAACCAAGACTACTCGATCTGGTCTCGAAAATGACCCCCGCAAGGACCAAAATCCATTCACTAAAGAAATCATGAAGGCTAAAATCTCAAAAGACTTCAAACTTCCCGACATGACTCTGTATGATGTCACTACAGATCCCGGCCATCATCTCAGCAACTTCAGAAGTAGAATGTACCTCATTGACGCCTCACACGCAGTTCGTTGCAAGGCCTTTCCGACTACTTTAACAAAAACAGCAATTAGATGGTTCGACAATCTACCTCCTAGGTCCATATCAAACTTCGACGACTTAGCCAAGAAGTTTCTGGCCAGATTATCCATTCAAAAAGATAAGGCTAAGCACGCCCCAAGTTTATTAGGAATCAAGCAAGGAGAGCGGGAGAGTCTTTGCAACTAGATGGAAAGATTCAACAAAACATGCCTCAACATACAAAGCCTACCAACAGAGGCCGCCATTATGGGCCTCATCAATGGCTTGCGAGAGGGACCTTTTAGCCAGTCTATATCAAAAAAGTACCCCACGTCTCTAAATGAGGTTTAAGAACGAGCAGAGAAGTACATCAACATGGAGGAGAACTCTCGACTAGAAGAGACCTCAAAATCCGGATTCACCTACTCCTCTCGGGATAAGGATAAAGAGTCCAAAAAGAAAGAAGATCGACATGGGGAAAAAATCAAAAAATACCACAATTACACTCCTCTTCGGGTATCCCTTGTGGATGTTTACAGAGAAGTCTGCCATACTAAAAAAATACCCTCAACTCGACCACTCAAAGGCAAAAAGGGAGGAGGAAATCGGTCTGAATATTGCGAATAGCATAGACTCCACGGACATTCCACCAACGAATACTTTGACTTAAAGAATGTCATAAAAAACTAGTAAGAGAGGGAAAATTAGATCGATACCTAGCCACCCGAGACGATGAGCAAGGAAAAAGAAGAAGGGACGAAGATGTCGGACGAACTGAGCGATCACCTCGTACACCAGAAAGACACGTCCACATGATACACAGAGGATTTGCGGGAGGAGGAATCTCCAAGTCATCTCGCAAAAGATATCTCAAAGAAGTATATCATGTTGAGGGGAAAGAGGAAGCACTCGATATCCCCGCAATCACTTTTACCAAAGAAGACGCATCTGGTATCATCTTAGGACACGATAATCCCATGGTCATCACTATTATACTGGCAAGCGCAAATCTCCACCACACACTGATAGACCAAGGGAGCTCCACCGATATCTTGTTCAAAACTGCCTTCGACAAGCTTGGCATGGAAGAAAAAGAACTTAGAGCATATCCAAACAGTCTGTTCAGACTGGGAGACATCCCAGTTCAACCACTTGGATACATCTCACTACACACTACCTTCGGAAAAGGAAACCAATCTAGAACACTCAAGATAGACTACATCGTGGTCGACGTGAGTTCAGCGTACAATGCCTTAATAGGTCGGACAACATTGAATCAACTCGGCGCAATAGTCTCAACTCCATATTTATGCATGA